>NW_027439926.1:0-38109 GCF_031893055.1 Leptodactylus fuscus
TATAATACTGTGTGCAGGGGCTACTATGGGGGATAATACTGTGTGCAGGGGCCACTATGGGGGATAATACTGTGTACAGGGGCCACTATGGGGGATAATACTGTGTGCGGGGGCCACTATGGGACATAATACTGTGTGCAGGGGCCACTATGGGGGATAATACTGTGTGCAGGGGCCACTATGGTGTATAATACTGTGTGCAGGGGTCACTATGGGGGATAATACTGTGTGCAGGGGCCACTATGGGACATAATACTGTGTGCAGGGGCCACTATGGGGGATAATACTGTGTGCAGGGGCCACTATGGGGGATAATACTGTGTGCAGGGGCCACTATGGGACATAATACTGTGTGCAGGGGCCACTATGGGGGATAATACTGTGTGCAGGGGTCACTGTGGGACATAATACTGTGTGCAGGGGCCACTATGGGGGATAATACTGTGTACAGGGGCCACTATGGGGGATAATACTGTGTGCAGGGGCCACTATGGGACATAATACTGTGTGCAGGGGCCACTATGGGACATAATACTGTGTGCAGGGGCCACTATGGCACATAATACTGTGTGCAGGGGCCACTATGGGGGATAATACTGTGTGCAGGGGTCACTATGGGACATAATACTGTGTGCAGGGGCCACTATGGGGGATAATACTGTGTGCAGGGGTCACTATGGGACATAATACTGTGTGCAGGGGCCACTATGGGACATAATACTGTGTGCAGGGGCCACTATGGGACATAATACTGTGTGCAGGGGACACTATGGGGGATAATACTGTGTGCAGGGGCCACTATGGGACATAATACTGTGAGCAGGGGACACTATGGGGGATAATACTGTGTGCAGGGGCCACTATGGGGGATAATACTTTGTGCAGGGGCCACTATGGGGGATAATACTGTGTACAGGGGCCACTATCGGGTATAATACTGTGTGCAGGGGTCACTATGGGGGATAATACTGTGTACAGGGGCCACTATGAGACATAATACTGTGTGCAGGGGCCACTATGGGACATAATACTGTGTGCAGGGGTCACTATGGGGGATAATACTGTGTACAGGGGCCACTATGGGGGATAATACTGTGTACAGGGGCCACTATGGGACATAATACTGTGTGCAGGGGCCACTATGGGGGATAATACTGTGTACAGGGGCCACTATGGGGGATAATACTGTGTGCAGGGGTCACTATGGGACATAATACTGTGTGCAGGGGCCACTATGGGGTATAATACTGTGTGCAGCTGCCACTATGGGGGATAATACTGTGTGCAGGGGCCACTATGGGATATAATACTGTGTGCAGGGGCCACTATGGGACATAATACTGTGTGCAGGGGTCACTATGGGGTATAATACTGTGTGCAGGGGCCACTATGGGGTATAATACTGTGTGCAGGGGCCACTATGGGGTATAATACTGTGTGCAGGGGCCACTATGGGACATAATACTGTGTGCAGGGGTCACTATGGGACATAATATTGTGTGCAGGGGTCACTATGGGACATAATACTGTGTGCAGGGGTCACTATGGGGTATAATACTGTGTACAGGGGTCACTATGGGGGATAATACTGTGTACAGGGGTCACTATGGGACATAATACTGTGTGCAGGGGCCACTATGGGGGATAATACTGTGTGCAGGGGGACTATGGGGTATAATACTGTGTGCAGGGGCCACTATGGGACATAATACTGTGTACAGGGGCCACTATGGGGGATAATACTGTGTACAGGGGTCACTATGGGACATAATACTGTGTGCAGGGGCCACTATGGGGGATAATACTGTGTACAGGGGCCACTATGGGGTATAATACTGTGTGCAGGGGTCACTATGGGGGATAATACTGTGTGCAGGGGCCACTATGGGGGATAAAACTGTGTGCAGGGGCCACTATGGGGGATAATACTGTGTGCAGGGGTCACTATTGGGGATAATACTGTGTACAGGGGCCACTATGGGGTATAATACTGTGTGCAGGGGTCACTATGGGGGATAATACTGTGTGCAGGGGCCACTATGGGACATAATACTGTGTGCAGGGGTTACTATGAGACATAATACTGTGTGCAGGGGCCACTATGGGACATAATACTGTATGCAGGGGCCACTATGAGACATAATACTGTGTGCAGGGGACACTATGGGGGATAATACTGTGTGCAGGGGCCACTATGGGACATAATACTGTATGCAGGGGCCACTATGGGGGATAATACTGTGTGCAGGGGCCACTATGGGACATAATACTGTATGCAGGGGCCACTATGAGACATAATACTGTGTGCAGGGGCCACTATGGGGGATAATACTGTGTGCAGGGGCCACTATGGGACATAATACTGTGTGCAGGGGTTACTATGAGACATAATACTGTGTGCAGGGGCCACTATGGGACATAATACTGTATGCAGGGGCCACTATGAGACATAATACTGTATGCAGGGGCCACTATGAGACATAATACTGTGTGCAGGGGCCACTATGGGACATAATACTGTGTGCAGGGGTCACCATGGGGGATAATACTGTGTACAGGGGCCACTATGGGACATAATACTGTGTGCAGGGGTCACTATGGGACATAATACTGTGTGCAGGGGCCACTATGGGACATAATACTGTGCGCAGGGGCCACTATGGGACATAATACTGTGTGCAGGGGCCCACTATGGGACATAATACTGTGTGCAGGGGCCACTATGGGACATAGTACTGTTTGCAGGGGCCACTATGGGACATAATACTGTGTGCAGGGGCCACTATGGCACATAATACTGTGTGCAGGGGCCACTATGGGGGATAATACTGCGTGCAGGGGCCACTATGGGACATAATACTGTGTGCAGGGGCCACTATGGGGGATAATACTGTGTGCAGGGGCCACTATGGGACATAATACTGTGTGCAGGGGCCACTATGGGGGATAATACTGTGTGCAGGGGCCACTATGGGACATAATACTGTGTGCAGGGGCCACTATGGGACATAATACTGTGTGCAGGGGCCACTATGGGGTATAATACTGTGTGCAGGGGCCACTATGGGACATAATACTGTGTGCAGGGGCCACTATGGGACATAATACTGTGTGCAGGGGCCACTATGGGACATAATACTGTGTGCAGGGGCCACTATGGGACATAATACTGTGTGCAGGGGCCACTATGGGGGATAATACTGTGTGCAGGGGCCACTATGGGACATAATACTGTGTGCAGGGCCACTATGGTACATAATACTGTGTGCAGAGGCCACTATGGGACATAATACTGTGTGCAGGGCCACTATGGGACATAATACTGTGTGCAGGGGTCACTATGGGGGATAATACTGTGTGCAGGGGTCACTATGGGGGATAATACTGTGTGCAGGGATCACTATGGGACATAATACTGTGTGCAGGGGCCACTATGGGGCATAATACTGTGTGCAGGGGCCACTATGGGGCATAATACTGTGTGCAGGGGCCACTATGGGACATAATACTGTGTGCAGGGGCCACTATGGGGCATAATACTGTGTGCAGGGGCCACTATGGGGCATAATACTGTGTGCAGGCGCCACTATGGGACATAATACTGTGTGCAGGGGCCACTATGGGGCATAATACTGTGTGTAGGGGCCACTATGGGGCATAATACTGTGTGCAGGGGCCACTATGGGACATAATACTGTGTGCAGGGGCCACTATGGGGGATAATACTGTGTACAAGGGCCACTATGGGGTATAATACTGTGTGCAGGGTCACTATGGGGAATAATACTGTGTGCAGGGGTCACTATGGGACATAATACTGTGTGTAGGGGCCACTATGGGGCATAATACTGTGTGCAGGGGCCACTATGGGACATAATACTGTGTGCAGGGGCCACTATGGGGGATAATACTGTGTACAAGGGCCACTATGGGGTATAATACTGTGTGCAGGGTCACTATGGGGGATAATACTGTGTGCAGGGTCACTATGGGACATAATACTGTGTGCAGGGGTTACTATGGGACATAATACAGTGTGCAGGGTCACTATGGGGGATAATACTGTGTGCAGGGGCCACTATGGGACATAATACTGTGTGCAGGGTCACTATGGGGGATAATACTGTGTGCAGGGGCCACTATGGGGGATAATACTGTGTGCAGGGGCCACTATGGGACATAATACTGTGTGCAGGGGCCACTATGGGGGATTATACTGTGTGCAGGGGCCACTATGGGGGATAATACTGTGTGCAGGGGTCACTATGGGACATAATACTGTGTGCAGGGATCACGATGGGGGATAATACTGTGTGCAGGGGCCACTATGGGACATAATACTGTGTGCAGGGGTCACTATGGGACATAATACTGTGTGCAGGGATCACTATGGGACATAATACTGTGTGCAGGGGTCACTATGGGACATAATACTGTGTGCAGGGGCCACTATGGGGGATAATACTGTGTGCAGGGGTCACTATGGGACATAATACTGTGTGCAGGGGCCACTATGGGGGATAATACTGTGTGCAGGGGTCACTATGGGACATAATACTGTGTGCAGGGGTCTCTATGGGACATAATACTGTGTGCAGGGGCCACTATGGGGGATAATACTGTGTGCAGGGGCCACTATGGGGGATAATACTGTGTGCAGGGGTCACTATGGGACATAATACTGTGTGCAGGGGCCACTATGGGACATAATACTGTGTGCAGGGGCCACTATGGGACATAATACTGTGTGCAGGGGTCACTATGGGACATAATACTGTGTGCAGGGGCCACTATGGGGGATAATACTGTGTGCAGGGGCCACTATGGGACATAATACTGTGTGCAGGGGTCACTATGGGACATAATACTTTGTGCAGGGGCCACTATGGGGGATAATACTGTGTGCAGGGGTCACTATGGGACATAATACTGTGTGCAGGGGTCACTATGGGACATAATACTGTGTGCAGGGGTCACTATGGGACATAATACTGTGTGCAGGGGCCACTATGGGGGATAATACTGTGTGCAGGGGCCAATATGGGGGATAATACTGTGTGCAGGGGGCACTATGGGGCATAATACTGTGTGCAGGGGCCACTATGGGACATAATACTGTGTGCAGGGGTCACTATGGGGGATAATACTGTGTGCAGGGGCCACTATGGGGGATAATACTGTGTGCAGGGGCCACTATGGGGGATAATACTGTGTGCAGGAGCCACTATGGGACATAATACTGTGTACAGGGGCCACTATGGGACATAATACTGTGTGCAGGGGCCACTCTGGGACATAATACTGTGTGCAGGGGCCACTATGGGACATAATACTGTGTGCAGGGGCCACTATGGGGGATAATACTGTGTGCAGGGGCCACTATGGGACATAATACTGTGTGCAGGGGCCACTATGGGGGATAATACTGTGTGCAGGGGCCACTATGGGACATAATACTGTGTGCAGGGGTTACTATGGGACATAATACTGTGTGCAGGGTCACTATGGGGGATAATACTGTGTGCAGGGGCCACTATGGGACATAATACTGTGTGCAGGGTCACTATGGGGGATAATACTGTGTGCAGGGGCCACTATGGGGGATAATACTGTGTGCAGGGGCCACTATGGGACATAATACTGTGTGCAGGGGCCACTATGGGGGATTATACTGTGTGCAGGGGCCACTATGGGGGATAATACTGTGTGCAGGGGTCACTATGGGACATAATACTGTGTGCAGGGATCACTATGGGGGATAATACTGTGTGCAGGGGCCACTATGGGACATAATACTGTGTGCAGGGGTCACTATGGGACATAATACTGTGTGCAGGGGTCACTATGGGACATAATACTGTGTGCAGGGGTCACTATGGGACATAATACTGTGTGCAGGGGTCACTATGGGACATAATACTGTGTGCAGGGGCCACTATGGGGGATAATACTGTGTGCAGGGGCCACTATGGGGGATAATACTGTGTGCAGGGGTCATTATGGGACATAATACTGTGTGCAGGGGCCACTATGGGACATAATACTGTGTGCAGGGGTCACTATGGGACATAATACTGTGTGCAGGGGTCACTATGGGGCATAATACTGTGTGCAGGGGCCACTATGGGACATAATACTGTGTGCAGGGACCACTATGGGGGATGATACTGTGTGCAGGGGTCACTATGGGACATAATACTGTGTGCTGGGATCACTATGGGGGATAATACTGTGTGCAGGGGCCACTATGGGGGATAATACTGTGTGCAGGGGTCACTATGGGACATAATACTGTGTGCAGGGGTCACTATGGGACATAATACTGTGTGCAAGGGCCACTATGGGACATAATACTGTGTGCAGGGGCCACTATGGGACATAATACTGTGTGCAGGGGTCACTATGGGACATAATACTGTGTGCAGGGGCCACTATGGGGGATAATACTGTGTGCAGGGGCCACTATGGGACATAATACTGTGTGCAGGGGTCACTATGGGACATAATACTTTGTGCAGGGGCCACTATGGGGGATAATACTGTGTGCAGGGGTCACTATGGGACATAATACTGTGTGCAGGGGTCACTATGGGACATAATACTGTGTGCAGGGGCCACTATGGGGGATAATACTGTGTGCAGGGGCCACTATGGGACATAATACTGTGTGCAGGGGCCACTATGGGACATAATACTGTGTGCAGGGGTCACTATGGGACATAATACTGTGTGCAGGGGTCACTATGGGACATAATACTGTGTGCAGGGGCCACTATGGGGATAATACTGTGTGCAGGGGCCACTATGGGGGATAATACTGTGTGCAGGGGCCACTATGGGGCATAATACTGTGTGCAGGGGCCACTATGGGACATAATACTGTGTGCAGGGGTCACTATGGGGGATAATACTGTGTGCAGGGGCCACTATGGGGGATAATACTGTGTGCAGGGGCCACTATGGGACATAATACTGTGTGCAGGGGCCACTTATGGGACATAATACTTTGTGCAGGGGCCACTATGGGGGATAATACTGTGTGCAGGGGCCACTATGGGGGATAATACTATGTACAGGGGCCACTATGGGGGATAATACTGTGTGCAGGGGCCACTATGGGGGATAATACTGTGTGCAGGGGCCACTATGGGACATAATACTGTGTGCAGGGGCCACTATGGGACATAATACTGTGTGCAGGGGACACTATGGGGGATAATACTGTGTGCAGGGGCCACTATGGGACATTATACTGTGTGCAGGGGACACTATGGGGGATAATACTGTGTGCAGGGGTCACTATGGGACATAATACTGTGTGCAGGGGCCACTATGGGACATAATACTGTGTGCAGGGGTCACTATGGGGCATAATACTGTGTGCAGGGGTCACTATGGGGCATAATACTGTGTGCAGGGGCCACTATGGGGGATAATACTTTGTGCAGGGGCCACTATGGGGGATAATACTGTGTGCAGGGGCCACTATGGGACATAATACTGTGTACAGGGGCCACTATCGGGTATAATACTGTGTGCAGGGGTCACTATGGGGGATAATACTGTGTACAGGGGCCACTATGAGACATAATACTGTGTGCAGGGGCCACTATGGGGCATAATACTGTGTGCAGGGGCCACTATGGGGCATAATACTGTGTGCAGGCGCCACTATGGGACATAATACTGTGTGCAGGGGCCACTATGGGGCATAATACTGTGTGTAGGGGCCACTATGGGGCATAATACTGTGTGCAGGGGCCACTATGGGACATAATACTGTGTGCAGGGGCCACTATGGGGGATAATACTGTGTACAAGGGCCACTATGGGGTATAATACTGTGTGCAGGGTCACTATGGGGAATAATACTGTGTGCAGGGGTCACTATGGGACATAATACTGTGTGTAGGGGCCACTATGGGGCATAATACTGTGTGCAGGGGCCACTATGGGACATAATACTGTGTGCAGGGGCCACTATGGGGGATAATACTGTGTACAAGGGCCACTATGGGGTATAATACTGTGTGCAGGGTCACTATGGGGGATAATACTGTGTGCAGGGGCCACTATGGGACATAATACTGTGTGCAGGGGCCACTATGGGACATAATACTGTGTGCAGGGGCCACTATGGGACATAATACTGTGTGCAGGGTCACTATGGGGGATAATACTGTGTGCAGGGGCCACTATGGGGGATAATACTGTGTGCAGGGGCCACTATGGGACATAATACTGTGTGCAGGGGCCACTATGGGGGATTATACTGTGTGCAGGGGCCACTATGGGACATAATACTGTGTGCAGGGATCACGATGGGGGATAATACTGTGTGCAGGGGCCACTATGGGACATAATACTGTGTGCAGGGGTCACTATGGGACATAATACTGTGTGCAGGGATCACTATGGGACATAATACTGTGTGCAGGGGTCACTATGGGACATAATACTGTGTGCAGGGGTCACTATGGGACATAATACTGTGTGCAGGGGTCACTATGGGACATAATACTGTGTGCAGGGGTCACTATGGGACATAATACTGTGTGCAGGGGCCACTATGGGGGATAATACTGTGTGCAGGGGCCACTATGGGGGATAATACTGTGTGCAGGGGTCACTATGGGACATAATACTGTGTGCAGGGGCCACTATGGGACATAATACTGTGTGCAGGGGCCACTATGGGACATAATACTGTGTGCAGGGGTCACTATGGGACATAATACTGTGTGCAGGGGCCACTATGGGGGATAATACTGTGTGCAGGGGCCACTATGGGACATAATACTGTGTGCAGGGGTCACTATGGGACATAATACTTTGTGCAGGGGCCACTATGGGGGATAATACTGTGTGCAGGGGTCACTATGGGACATAATACTGTGTGCAGGGGTCACTATGGGACATAATACTGTGTGCAGGGGTCACTATGGGACATAATACTGTGTGCAGGGGCCACTATGGGGGATAATACTGTGTGCAGGGGCCACTATGGGGGATAATACTGTGTGCAGGGGGCACTATGGGGCATAATACTGTGTGCAGGGGCCACTATGGGACATAATACTGTGTGCAGGGGTCACTATGGGGGATAATACTGTGTGCAGGGGCCACTATGGGGGATAATACTGTGTGCAGGGGCCACTATGGGGGATAATACTGTGTGCAGGAGCCACTATGGGACATAATACTGTGTACAGGGGCCACTATGGGACATAATACTGTGTGCAGGGGCCACTATGGGACATAATACTGTGTACAGGGGCCACTATGGGACATAATACTGTGTGCAGGGGCCACTATGGGGGATAATACTGTGTGCAGGGGCCACTATGGGACATAATACTGTGTGCAGGGGCCACTATGGGGGATAATACTGTGTGCAGGGGCCACTATGGGACATAATACTGTGTGCAGGGGTTACTATGGGACATAATACTGTGTGCAGGGGCCACTATGGGACATAATACTGTGTGCAGGGTCACTATGGGGGATAATACTGTGTGCAGGGGCCACTATGGGGGATAATACTGTGTGCAGGGGCCACTATGGGACATAATACTGTGTGCAGGGGCCACTATGGGGGATTATACTGTGTGCAGGGGCCACTATGGGGGATAATACTGTGTGCAGGGGTCACTATGGGACATAATACTGTGTGCAGGGATCACTATGGGGGATAATACTGTGTGCAGGGGCCACTATGGGACATAATACTGTGTGCAGGGGTCACTATGGGACATAATACTGTGTGCAGGGGTCACTATGGGACATAATACTGTGTGCAGGGATCACTATGGGACATAATACTGTGTGCAGGGGTCACTATGGGACATAATACTGTGTGCAGGGGTCACTATGGGACATAATACTGTGTGCAGGGGTCACTATGGGACATAATACTGTGTGTAGGGGCCACTATGGGGGATAATACTGTGTGCAGGGGCCACTATGGGGGATAATACTGTGTGCAGGGGTCATTATGGGACATAATACTGTGTGCAGGGGCCACTATGGGACATAATACTGTGTGCAGGGGTCACTATGGGACATAATACTGTGTGCAGGGGTCACTATGGGGCATAATACTGTGTGCAGGGGCCACTATGGGACATAATACTGTGTGCAGGGACCACTATGGGGGATAATACTGTGTGCAGGGGTCACTATGGGACATAATACTGTGTGCTGGGATCACTATGGGGGATAATACTGTGTGCAGGGGCCACTATGGGGGATAATACTGTGTGCAGGGGTCACTATGGGACATAATACTGTGTGCAGGGGTCACTATGGGACATAATACTGTGTGCAGGGGCCACTATGGGACATAATACTGTGTGCAGGGGCCACTATGGGACATAATACTGTGTGCAGGGGTCACTATGGGACATAATACTGTGTGCAGGGGCCACTATGGGGGATAATACTGTGTGCAGGGGCCACTATGGGACATAATACTGTGTGCAGGGGTCACTATGGGACATAATACTTTGTGCAGGGGCCACTATGGGGGATAATACTGTGTGCAGGGGTCACTATGGGACATAATACTGTGTGCAGGGGTCACTATGGGACATAATACTGTGTGTAGGGGCCACTATGGGGGATAATACTGTGTGCAGGGGCCACTATGGGACATAATACTGTGTGCAGGGGTCACTATGGGGGATAATACTGTGTGCAGGGGCCACTATGGGGGATAATACTGTGTGCAGGGGCCACTATGGGACATAATACTGTGTGCAGGGGCCACTATGGGACATAATACTTTGTGCAGGGGCCACTATGGGGGATAATACTGTGTGCAGGGGCCACTATGGGGGATAATACTATGTACAGGGGCCACTATGGGGGATAATACTGTGTGCAGGGGCCACTATGGGGGATAATACTGTGTGCAGGGGCCACTATGGGACATAATACTGTGTGCAGGGGCCACTATGGGACATAATACTGTGTGCAGGGGACACTATGGGGGATAATACTGTGTGCAGGGGCCACTATGGGACATTATACTGTGTGCAGGGGACACTATGGGGGATAATACTGTGTGCAGGGGTCACTATGGGACATAATACTGTGTGCAGGGGCCACTATGGGACATAATACTGTGTGCAGGGGTCACTATGGGGCATAATACTGTGTGCAGGGGTCACTATGGGGCATAATACTGTGTGCAGGGGCCACTATGGGGGATAATACTTTGTGCAGGGGCCACTATGGGGGATAATACTGTGTGCAGGGGCCACTATGGGACATAATACTGTGTACAGGGGCCACTATCGGGTATAATACTGTGTGCAGGGGTCACTATGGGGGATAATACTGTGTACAGGGGCCACTATGAGACATAATACTGTGTGCAGGGGCCACTATGGGACATAATACTGTGTGCAGGGGTCACTATGGGGGATAATACTGTGTACAGGGGCCACTATGGGGGATAATACTGTGTACAGGGGCCACTATGGGACATAATACTGTGTGCAGGGGCCACTATGGGGGATAATACTGTGTGCAGGGGTCACTATGGGGGATAATACTGTGTGCAGGGGCCACTATGGGACATAATACTGTGTGCAGGGGTCACTATGGGGCATAATACTGTGTGCAGGGGTCACTATGGGGCATAATACTGTGTACAGGGGCCACTATGGGACATAATACTGTGTGCAGGGGTCACTATGGGGGATAATACTGTGTGCAGGGGCCACTATGGGGTATAATACTGTGTGCAGGGGCCACTATGGGGGATAATACTGTGTACAGGGGCCACTATGGGGTATAATACTGTGTGCAGGGGCCACTATGGGGGATAATACTGTGTACAGGGACCACTATGAGACATAATACTGTGTGCAGGGTCCCACTATGGGACATAATACTGTGTGCATGGGCCACCATGGGACATAATACTGTGTGCAGGGGCCACTGTGGGACATAAAACTGTGTGCAGGGACCACTATGGGACATAATACTGTGTGCAGGGGTCACTATGGGACATAATACTGTGTGCAGGGACCACTATGGGACATAATACTGTGTGCAGGGGCTACTATGGGACATAATACTGTGTGCAGGGGCCACTATGGGACATAATACTGCGTGCAGGGATCACTATGGGACATAATACTGCGTGCAGGGATCACTATGGGACATAATACTGTGTGCAGGGGCCACTATGGGGGATAATACTGCGTGCAGGGGCCACTATGGGACATAATACTGTGTGCAGGGGCCACTATGGGGGCTAATACTGCGTGCGGGGATCACTATGGGACATAATACTGTGTGCGGGGGCCACTATGGGACATAATACTGTGTGCAGGAGCTACTATGGGACATAATACTGTGTGCAGGGGCCACTATGGGACATAATACTGTGTGCAGGGGCCACTGTGGGGTATAATAATGTGTGCAGGGGCCACTATGGGACATAATACTGTGTGCAGGGGCCACTATGGGGGATAATACTGTGTGCAGGGGCTACTATGGGGTATAATACTGTGTGCAGGGGCCACTATGGGGGATAATACTGTGTGCAGGGGCCACTATGGGGTATAATACTGTGTGCAGGGGCCACTATGGGACATAATACTGTGTGCAGGGGCCACTATGGGACATAATACTGTGTGCAGGGGCCACTATGGGGTATAATAATGTGTGCAGGGGCCACTATGGGACATAATACTGTGTGCAGGGGCCTCTATGGGACATAATACTGTGTGCAGGGGCCACTATGGGACATAATACTGTGTGCAGGGGTCACTATGGACATAATACTGTGTGCAGGGGTCACTATGGGGGATAATACTGTGTGCAGGGGCCACTATGAGACATAATACTGTGTGCAGGGGCCACTATGGGACATAATACTGTGTGCAGGGGCCACTATGGGACATAATACTGTGTGCAGGGGTCACTATGGGGTATAATACTGTGTGCAGGGGCCAGTATGGGGTATAATACTGTGTGCAGGGGCCACTATGGGGGATAATACTGCGTGCAGGGGCCACTATGGGGTATAATACTGTGTGCAGGGGCCACTATGGGACATAATACTGTGTGCAGGGGCCACTATGGGGGATAATACTGTGTGCAGGGGCCACTATGGGGTATAATACTGTGTGCAGGGGCCACTATGGGACATAATACTGTGTGCAGGGGCCACTATGGGGGATAATACTGCGTGCAGGGGCCACTATGGGACATAATACTGTGTGCAGGGGCCACTATGGGACATAATACTGTGTGCTGGGGCCACTATGGGGGATAATACTGCGTGCAGGGGCCACTATGGGACATAATACTGTGTACAGGGGTCACTATGGGACATAATACTGTGTGCAGGGGCCACTATGGGGCATAATACTGTGTGCGGGGGCCACTATGGGACATAATACTGTGTGCAGGGGCCACTATGGGACATAATACTGTGTGCAGGGGCCACTATGGGACATAATACTGTGTGCAGGGGCCACTATGGGGCATAATTCTGCGTGCAGGGATCACTATGGGACATAATACTGTGTGCAGGGGCCACTATGGGGCATAATACTGTGTGCTGGGGCCACTATGAGACATAATACTGTGTGCAGGGGACACTATGGGGGATAATACTGTGTGCAGGGGCCACTATAGGGGATAATACTTTGTGCAGGGGCCACTATGGGACATAATACTGTGTGCAGGGGCCACTATGGGACATAATACTGTGTGCACGGGCCACTATGGGACATAATACTGTGTGCAGGGGCCACTATGGGGGATAATACTGTGTGCAGGGGCCACTATGGGACATAATACTGTGTGCAGGGGCCACTATGGGACATAATACTGTGTGCAGGGGCCACTATGGGGGATAATACTGTGTGCAGGGTTCACTATGGGGGATAATACTGTGTGCAGGGGCCACTATGGGACATAATAATGTGTGCAGGGGTCACTATGGGGGATAATACTGTGTGCAGGGGCCACTATGGGGGATAATACTGTGTGCAGGGGCCACTATGGGACATAATAATGTGTGCAGGGGCCACTATGGGGGATAATACTGTGTGCAGGGGCCACTATGGGGATAATACTGTGTGCAGGGGCCACTATGGGGGCTAATACTGTGTGCAGGGGCCACTATTGGGGATAATACTTTGTGCAGGGGCCACTATGGGACATAATACTGTGTGCAGGGGCCACTATGGGACATAATACTGTGTACAGGGGCCACTATGGGGGATAATACTGTGTGCAGGGGCCACTATGGGACATAATACTGTGTGCAGGGGTCACTATGGGGACATAATACTGTGTACAGGGGCCACTATGGGACATAATACTGTGTGCAGGGGTCACTATGGGACATAATACTGTGTGCAGGGCCACTATGGGACATAATACTGTGTGCAGGGGCCACTATGGGACATAATACTGTGTGCAGGGGCCACTATGGAGGATAATACTGTGTGCAGGGGCCACTATGGGACATAATACTGTGTGCAGGGGCCACTATGGGGGATAATACTGTGTGCAGGGGCCACTATGGGACATAATACTGTGTGCATGGGCCAGTATGGGGTATAATACTGTGTGCAGGGGCCACTATGGGACATAATACTGTGTACAGGGGCCACTATGGGACATAATACTGTGTGCAGGGGGCACTATGGGGATAATACTGTGTGCAGGGGCCACTATGGGGGATAATATTTGTGCAGGGGCCACTATGGGACATAATACTGTGTGCAGGGGCCAGTATGGGGGATAATACTGTGTGCAGGGGCCACTATGGGGGATAATACTGTGTAAAGGGGCCACTATGGGACATAATACTGTGTGCAGGGGCCACTATGGGACATAATACTGTGTGCAGGGGCCACTATGGGGGATAATACTGTGTACAGGGGCCACTATGGGACATAATACTGTGTGCAGGGGTCACAATGGGACATAATACTGTGTGCAGGGGCCACTATGGGACATAATACTGTGTGCAGGGGCCAGTATGGGGTATAATACTGTGTGCAGGGGCCACTATGGGGGATAATACTGTGTGCAGGGGTCACTATGGGGGATAATACTGTGTACAGGGGCCACTATGGGACATAATACTGTGTGCAGCGGCCACTATGTGGGATAATACTGTGTGCAGGGGTCACTATGGGACATAATACTGTGTGCAGGGGCCACTATGGGACATAATACTGTGTGCAGAGGCCACTATGTGACATAATACTGTGTGCAGGGGCCACTATGGGGGATAATACTGTGTACAGGGGTCACTATGGGGGATAATACTGTGTGCAGGGGTCACTATGGGGGATAATACTGTGTGCAGGGGTCACTATGGGACATAATACTGTGTGCAGGGGACACTATGGGACATAATACTGTGTGCAGGGGCCACTATGGGGGATAATACTGTGTGCAGGGGCCACTATGGGACATAATACTGTGTGCAGGGGTCACTATGGGACATAATACTGTGTGCAGGGGCCACTATGGGGGATAATACTGTGTACAGGGGCCACTATGGGGGATAATACTGTGTGCAGGGGCCACTATGGGGGATAATACTGTGTGCAGGGGCCACTATGGGGGATAATACTGTGTGCAGGGGCCACTATGGGGGATAATACTGTGTGCAGGGGCCACTATGGGACATAATACTGTGTGCAGGGGCCACTATGGTGTATAATACTGTGTGCAGGGGTCACTATGGGGGATAATACTGTGTGCAGGGGCCACTATGGGACATAATACTGTGTGCAGGGGCCACTATGGGGGATAATACTGTGTGCAGGGGCCACTATGGGGGATAATACTGTGTGCAGGGGTCACTATGGGACATAATACTGTGTGCAGGGGCCACTATGGGGGATAATACTGTGTGCAGGGGTCACTGTGGGACATAATACTGTGTGCAGGGGCCACTATGGGGGATAATACTGTGTACAGGGGCCACTATGGGGGATAATTCTGTGTGCAGGGGCCACTATGGGACATAATACTGTGTGCAGGGGCCACTATGGGACATAATACTGTGTGCAGGGGCCACTATGGCACATAATACTGTGTGCAGGGGCCACTATGGGGGATAATGCTGCGTGCAGGGGCCACTATGGGACATAATACTGTGTGCAGGGGTCACTATGGGACATAATACTGTGTACAGGGGCCACTATGGGGGATAATACTGTGTACAGGGGCCACTATGGGGTATAATACTGTGTACAGGGGCCACTATGGGGGATAATATTGTGTGCAGGGGCCACTATGGGGGATAATACTGTGTGCAGGGGTCACTATGGGACATAATACTGTGTGCAGGGGCCACTATGGGACATAATACTGTGTGCAGGGGCCACTATGGGACATAATACTGTGTGCAGGGGCCACTATGGGGGATAATACTGTGTACAGGGGTCACTATGGGGGATAATACTGTGTGCAGGGGCCACTATGGGGGATAATACTGTGTACAGGGGTTACTATGGGGGATAATACTGTGTGCAGGGGCCACTATGGGACATAATACTGTGTGCAGGGGCCACTATGGGGGATAATACTGTGTGCAGGGGTCACTATGGGACATAATACTGTGTGCAGGGGCCACTATGGGACATAATACTGTGTGCAGGGGCCACTATGGGACATAATACTGTGTGCAGGGGCCACTATGGGGGATAATACTGTGTACAGGGGTCACTATGGGACATAATACTGTGTGCAGGGGCCACTATGGGGGATAATACTGTGTACAGGGGCCACTATGGGGGATAATACTGTGTGCAGGGGCCACTATGGGACATAATACTGTGTGCAGGGTCACTATGGGGTATAATACTGTGTGCAGCGGCCACTATGGGGTATAATACTGTGTGCAGGGGCCACTATGGGACATAATACTGTGTGCAGGGGCCACTATGGGACATAATACTGTGTGCAGGGGCCACTATGGGACATAATACTGTGTGCAGGGGCCACTATGGGACATAATACTGTGTGCAGGGGCCACTATGGGACATAATACTGTGTGCAGGGGCCACTATGGGACATAATACTGTGTGCAGGGACCACTATGGGACATAATACTGTGTGCAGGGGCCACTATGGGGTATAATACTGTGTGCAGGGGCCACTATGGGGGCTAATACTGTGTGCAGGGGCCACTATGGGACATAATACTGTGTGCAGGGGCCACTATGGGGTATAATACTGTGTGCAGGGGCCACTATGGGGGCTAATACTGTGTGCAGGGGCCACTATGGGACATAATACTGTGTGCAGGGGCCACTATGGGGCATAATACTGTGTGCAGGGGTCACTATGGGGGATAATACTGTGTGCAGGGGCCACTATGGGACATAATACTGTGTGCAGGAGCCACTATGGGACATCGTACTGTGTGCAGGGGCCACTATGGGACATAATACTGTGTGCAGGGGCCACTATGGGACATAATACTGTGTGCAGGGGCCACTATGGGGGATCATACTGTGTGCAGGGGCCACTATGGGACATAACACTGTGTGCAGGGGTCACTATGGGGGATAATACTGTGTGCAGGGGTCACTATGGGGGATAATACTGTGTGCAGGGGTCACTATGAGGGATAATACTGTGTACAGGGGCCACTATGGGGTATAATACTGTGTGCAGGGGCCACTATGGGACATAATACTGTATGCAGGGGCCACTATGGGACATAATACTGTATGCAGGGGCCACTATGGGACATAATACTGTGTGCAGGGGTCACTATGGGGTATAATACTGTGTGCAGGGGCCACTAAGGGACATAATACTGTGTGCAGGGGTCACTATGGGGGATAATACTGTGTACAGGGGCCACTATGGGACATAATACTGTGTGCAGGGGCCACTATGGGACATAATACTGTGTGCAGGGGCCACTATGGGACATAATACTGTGTACAGGGGCCACTATGGGGGATAATACTGTGTGCAGGAGCCACTATGGGGGATAATACTGTGTGCAGGGGCCACTATGGGGGATAATACTGTGTGCAGGCGCCACTATGGGGGATAATACTGTGTGCAGGGGCCACTATGGGACATAATACTGTGTGCAGGGGCCACTATGGGACATAATACTGTGTGCAAGGGCCACTATGGGGCATATTACTGTGTGCAGGGATCACTATGGAACATAATACTGTGTGCAGGGGCCACTATGGGACATAATACTGTGTGCAGGGGCCACTATGGGACATAATACTGTGTACAGGGGCCACTATGGGGCATAATACTGTGTGCAGGGATCACTATGGGACATAATACTGTGTGCAGGGGCCACTATGGGACATAATACTGTGTGCAGGGGCCACTATGGGACATAATACTGTGTACAGGGGCCACTATGGGGGATAATACTGTGTGCAGGGGCCACTATGGGGGATAATACTGTGTGCAGGGGTCACTATGGGGGATAATTCTGTGTGCAGGGGCCACTATGGGACATAATACTGTGTACAGGGGCCACTATGGGACATAATACTGTGTGCAGGGGTCACTATGGGGGATAATACTGCGTGCAGGGATCACTATGGGACATAATACTGTGTGCAGGGGCCACTATGGGGGATAATACTGTGTGCAGGGGTCACTATGGGGGATAATACTGTGTGCAGGGGCCACTATGGGACATAAAACTGTGTGCAGGGGACACTATGGGGGATAATACTGTGTGCAGGGGCCACTATGGGACATAATACTGTGTGCAGGGGCCACTATGGGGAATAATACTGTGTGCAGGGGCCACTATGGGGGATAATACTGTGTGCAGGGGCCACTATGGGACATAATACTGTGTGCAGGGGCCACTATGGGACATAATACTGTGTGCAGAGGTCACTATGGGATATAATACTGTGTGCAGGGGCCACTATGGGGGATAATACTGTGTACAGGGGCCACTATGGGGTATAATACTGTGTGCAGGGGCCACTATGGGACATAATACTGTGTGCAGGGGCCACTATGGGACATAATACTGTATGCATGGGCCACTATGGGACATAATACTGTGTGCAGGGGTCACTATGGGGGATAATACTGTGTACAGGGGCCACTATGGGACATAATACTGTGTGCAGGGGTCACTATGGGGGATAATACTGTGTACAGGGGCCACTATGGGACATAATACTGTGTGCAGGGGTCACTATGGGACATAATACTGTGTGCAGGGGCCACTATGGGACATAATACTGTGTACAGGGGTCACTATGGGGTATAATACTGTGTGCAGGGGCCACTATGGGGGATAATACTGTGTGCAGGGGCCACTATGGGGGATAATACTGTGTGCAGGCGCCACTATGGGGGATAATACTGTGTGCAGGGGCCACTATGGGACATAATACTGTGTGCAGGGGCCACTATGGGACATAATACTGTGTGCAAGGGCCACTATGGGGCATATTACTGTGTGCAGGGATCACTATGGAACATAATACTGTGTGCAGGGGCCACTATGGGGCATAATACTGTGTGCAGGGATCACTATGGGACATAATACTGTGTGCAGGGGCCACTATGGGACATAATACTGTGTGCAGGGGCCACTATGGGACATAATACTGTGTGCAGGGGCCACTATGGGACATAATACTGTGTACAGGGGCCACTATGGGGGATAATACTGTGTGCAGGGGCCACTATGGGGGATAATACTGTGTGCAGGGGTCACTATGGGGGATAATTCTGTGTGCAGGGGCCACTATGGGACATAATACTGTGTGCAGGGGTCACTATGGGGGATAATACTGCGTGCAGGGATCACTATGGGACATAATACTGTGTGCAGGGGCCACTATGGGACATAATACTGTGTGCAGGGGCCACTATGGGGGATAATACTGTGTGCAGGGGACACTATGGGGGATAATACTGTGTGCAGGGGCCACTATGGGACATAATACTGTGTGCAGGGGCCACTATGGGGGATAATACTGTGTGCAGGGGCCACTATGGGACATAATACTGTGTGCAGGGGCCACTATGGGGAATAATACTGTGTGCAGGGGCCACTATGGGGGATAATACTGTGTGCAGGGGCCACTATGGGACATAATACTGTGTGCAGGGGACACTATGGGGTATAATACTGTGTGCAGAGGTCACTATGGGATATAATACTGTGTGCAGGGGCCACTATGGGGGATAATACTGTGTACAGGGGCCACTATGGGGTATAATACTGTGTGCAGGGGCCACTATGGGACATAATACTGTGTGCAGGGGCCACTATGGGACATAATACTGTGTGCAGGGGCCACTATGGGACATAATACTGTGTGCAGGGGCCACTATGGGGGATAATACTGTGTGCAGGGGTCACTATGGGACATAATACTGTGTGCAGGGGCCACTATGGGGGATAATACTGTGTACAGGGGCCACTATGGGGGATAATACTGTGTGCAGGGGCCACTATGGGGGATAATACTGTGTGCAGGGGCCACTATGGGACATAATACTGTGTGCAGGGGCCACTATGGGGGATAATACTGTGTGCAGGGGCCACTATGGGACATAATACTGTGTGCAGGGGCCACTATGGGACATAATACTGTGTGCAGGGGCCACTATGGCACATAATACTGTGTGCAGGGGCCACTATGGGGGATAATACTGCGTGCAGGGGCCACTATGGGACATAATACTGTGTACAGGGGCCACTATGGGGGATAATACTGTGTACAGGGGCCACTATGGGGGATAATACTGTGTGCAGGGGCCACTATGGGGGATAATACTGTGTACAGGGGCCACTATGGGACATAATACTGTGTGCAGGGGCCACTATGGGGGATAATACTGTGTATAGGGGCCACTATGGGGTATAATACTGTGTGCAGGGGTCACTATGGGACATAATACTGTGTGCAGGGGCCACTATGGGGGATAATACTGTGTACAGGGGCCACTATGGGGTATAATACTGTGTGCAGGGGTCACTATGGGGGATAATACTGTGTGCAGGGACCACTATGGGACATAATACTGTGTGCAGGGGCCACTATGGGACATAATACTGTGTGCAGGGGCCACTATGGGGGATAATACTGTGTGCAGGGGCCACTATGGGGGATAATACTGTGTGCAGGGGTCACTATGAGGGATAATACTGTGTACAGGGGCCACTATGGGGTATAATACTGTGTGCAGGGGCCACTATGGGACATAATACTGTATGCAGGGGCCACTATGGGACATAATACTGTGTGCAGGGGTCACTATGGGACATAATACTGTGTGCATGGGCCACTATGGGGGATAATACTGTGTGCAGGGGTCACTATGGGACATAATACTGTGTGCAGGAGCCACTATGGGACATAATACTGTGTGCAGGGGTCACTATGGGGGATAATACTGTGTGCAGGGGTCACTATGGGACATAATACTGTGTGCAGGGACCACTATGGGACATAATACTGTGTGCAGGGGCCACTATGGGGGATAATACTGTGTGCAGGGGTCACTATGAGGGATAATACTGTGTACAGGGGCCACTATGGGGTATAATACTGTGTGCAGGGGCCACTATGGGACATAATACTGTATGCAGGGGCCACTATGGGACATAATACTGTGTGCAGGGGCCACTATGGGGGATAATACTGTATGCATGGGCCACTATGGGGGATAATACTGTGTGCAGGGGCCACTATGGGACATAATACTGTGTGCAGGGGTCACTATGGGGGATAATACTGTGTACAGGGGCCACTATGGGACATAATACTGTGTGCAGGGGCCACTATGGGGGATAATACTGTGTGCAGGGGCCACTATGGGACATAATACTGTGTACAGGGGTCACTATGGGACATAATACTGTGTGCAGCGGCCACTATGGGACATAATACTGTGCGCAGGGGCCACTATGGGACATAATACTGTGAGCAGGGGCCACTATGGGACATAATACTGTGCGCAGGGGCCACTATGGGACATAATACTGTGTGCAGGGACCACTATGGGACATAATACTGTGTGCAGGGGCCACTATGGGACATAATACTGTGTGCAGGGGCCACTATGGGACATAATACTGTGCGCAGGGGCCACTATGGGACATAATACTGTGAGCAGGGGCCACTATGGAACATAATACTGTGCGCAGGGGCCACTATGGGACATAATACTGTGTGCAGGGGCCACTATGGGACATAATACTGTGTGCAGGGGCCACTATGGGGGATAATACTGCGTGCAGGGGCCACTATGGGACATAATACTGTGTGCAGGGGCCACTATAGGGGATAATACTGTGTGCAGGGGCCACTATGGGGGATAATACTGTGTGCAGGGGCCACTATGGGGCATAATACTGTGTGCAGGGGCCACAATGGGGCATAATACTGTGTGCAGGGGCCACTATGGGACATAATACTGTGTGCAGGGGCCACTATGGGACATAATACTGTGTGCAGGGGCCCAGTATGGGACATAATACTGTGTGCAGGGGCCACTGTGGCACATAATACTGTGTGCAGGGGCCACTATGGGGGATAATACTGCGTGCAGGGGCCACTATGGGACATAATACTGTGTGCAGGGGCCACTATGGGGGATAATACTGTGTGCAGGGGCCACTATGGGACATAATACTGTGTGCAGGGGCCACTATTGGGCATAATACTGTGTGCAGGGGCCACTATGGGGCATAATACTGTGTGCAGGGGCCACTATGGGACATAATACTGTGTGCAGGGGCCACTATGGGGGATAATACTGTGTACAGGGGCCACTATGGGACATAATACTGTGTGCAGGGGCCACTATGGGGGATAATACTGTGTGCAGGGGCCACTATGGGACATAATACTGTGTGCAGGGGCCACTATGGGACATAATACTGTGTGCAGGAGCCACTATGGGACATAATACTGTGTGCAGGGGCCACTATGGGGGATAATACTGTGTGCAGGGGCCACTATGGGACATAATACTGTGTGCAGGGGTCACTATGGGACATAATACTGTGTGCAGGGGCCACTATGGGACATAATACTGTGTGCAGGGGCCACTATGGGGTATAATACTGTGTGCGGGGGCCACTATGGGACAAAATACTGTGTGCAGGGGTCACTATGGGACATAATACTGTGTGCAGGGGCCACTATGGGACATAATACTGTGTGCAGGGGTCACTATGGGGGATAATACTGTGTACAGGGGTCACTATGAGGGATAATACTGTGTACAGGGGCCACTATGGGGTATAATACTGTGTGCAGGGGCCACTATGGGACATAATACTGTGTGCAGGGGCCACTATGGGACATAATACTGTGTGCAGGGGCCACTATGGGGGATAATACTGCGTGCAGGGATCACTATGGGACATAATATTGTGTGCAGGGGTCACTATGGGGTATAATACCGTGTGCAGGGGCCACTATGGGACATAATACTGTGTGCAGGGGCCACTATGGGACATAATACTGTGTGCAGGGGCCACTATGGGACATAATACTGTGTGCAGGGGCCACTATGGGACATAATACTGTGTGCAGGGGCCACTATGGGACATAATACTGTGTGCAGGGGCCACTATGGGACATAATACTGTGTGCAGGGGCCACTATGGGGGATAATACTGCGTGCAGAGGTCACTATGGGACATAATACTGTGTGCAGGGGCCACTATGGGGTATAATACTGTGTGCAGGGACCACTATGGGACATAATACTGTGTGCAGGGGTCACTATGGGGTATAATACTGTGTGCAGGGGCCACTATTGGAAATAATACTGTGTGCAGGGGCCACTATGGGGGATAATACTGTGTGCAGGGGCCACTATGGGGCATAATACTGTGTGCAGGGGCCACTATAGGGGATAATACTGTGTGCAGGGGCCACTATCGGACATAATACTGTGTGCAGGGGCCACTATGGGGGATAATACTGTGTGCAGGGGCCACTATGGGGGCTAATACTGTGTGCAGGGGCCACTATGGGGGATAATACTTTGTGCAGGGGCCACTATGGGACATAATACTGAGTGCAGGGGTTACTATGGGACATAATACTGTGTGCAGGGACCACTATGGGACATAATACTGTGTGCAGGGGCCACTATGGGACATAATACTGTGTGCAGGGGCCACTATGGGACATAATACTGTGTGCAGGGCCACTATGGGGGATAATACTGTGTGCAGGCGCCACTATGGGGGATAATACTGTGTGCAGGGACCACTTTGGGACATAATACTGTGTGCAGGGGACACTTTGGGACATAATACTGTGTGCAGGGGCCACTATGGGGGATAATACTGCGTGCAGGGGCCACTATGGGGGATAATACTGTGTGCAGGGATCACTATGGGGCATAATACTGTGTGCAGGGGCCACTATGGGGGATAATACTGCGTGCAGGGGCCACTATGGGGGATAATACTGCGTGCAGGGATCACTATGGGGCATAATACTGTGTGCAGGGGCCACTATGGGGGATAATACTGTGTGCAGGGGCCACTATGGGGGATAAAACTGTGTGCAGGGACCACTATGGGACATAATACTGTGTGCAGGGGTCACTATGGGACATAATACTGTGTGCAGGGGTCACTATGGGGTATAATACTGTGTGCAGGGGCCACTATGGGACATAATACTGTGTGCAGGGGTCACTATGGGGGATAATACTGTGTACAGGGGCCACCATGGGACATAATACTGTGTGCAGGGGCCACTATGGGACATAATACTGTGTGCAGGGGCCACTATGGGACATAATACTGTGTACAGGGGTCACTATGGGGTATAATACTATGTGCAGGGGTCACTATGGGGGATAATACTGTGTGCAGGGGCCACTATGGGACATAATACTGTGTGCAGGGGTCACTATGGGGGATAATACTGTGTGCAGGGGTCACTATGGGACATAATACTGTGTGCAGGGGCCACTATGGGGGATAATACTGTGTGCAGGGGTCACTATGGGACATAATACTGTGTACAGGGGCCACTATGGGACATAATACTGTGTGCAGGGGCCACTATGGGGGATAATACTGTGTGCGGGGGCCACTACGGGACATAATACTGTGTGCAGGGGCCACTATGGGACATAATACTGTGTGCAGGGGCCACTATGGGGGATAATACTGTGTGCAGGGGCCACTATGGGACATAATACTGTGTGCAGGGGTCACTATGGGACATAATACTGTGTGCAGGGGTCACTATGGGGGATAATACTGTGTGCAGGGGTCACTATGGGGGATAATACTGTGTGCGGGGGCCACTACGGGACATAATACTGTGTGCAGGGGCCACTATGGGACATAATACTGTGTGCAGGGGTCACTATGGGGGATAATACTGTGTACAGGGGTCACTATGGGGGATAATACTGTGTGCAGGGGCCACTATGGGACATAATACTGTGTGCAGGGGTCACTATGGGGCATAATACTGTGTACAGGGGCCACTATGGGGGATAATACTGTGTACAGGGGCCACTATGGGACATAATACTGTGTACAGGGGTCACTATGGGGGATAATACTGTGTGCAGGGGCCACTATGGGACATAATACTGTGTGCAGGGGTCACTATGGGGCATAATACTGTGTACAGGGGCCACTATGGGGGATAATACTGTGTGCAGGGGCCACTATGGGACATAATACTGTGTGCAGGGGTCACTATGGGGGATAATACTGTGTGCAGGGGTCACTATGGGACATAATACTGTGTGCAGGGGCCACTATGGGGGATAATACTGTGTGCAGGGGCCACTATGGGGGATAATACTGTGTGCAGGGGTCACTATGGGGTATAATACTGTGTGCAGGGGTCACTATGGGGGATAATACTGTGTACAGGGGCCACTATGGGGTATAATACTGTGTGCAGGGGCCACTATGAGGGATAATACTGTGTACAGGGGCCACTATGGGGTATAATACTGTGTGCAGGGGTCACTATGGGGTATAATACTGTGTGCAGGGGTCACTATGGGACATAATACTGTGTGCAGGGGTCACTATGGGGTATAATACTGTGTGCAGGGGTCACTATGGGGGATAATACTGTGTACAGGGGCCACTATGGGGTATAATACTGTGTGCAGGGGCCACTATGAGGGATAATACTGTGTACAGGGGCCACTATGGGGTATAATACTGTGTGCAGGGGTCACTATGGGGTATAATACTGTGTGCAGGGGTCACTATGGGACATAATACTGTGTGCAGGGGCCACTATGGGGGATAATACTGTGTGCAGGGGCCACTATGGGACATAATACTGTGTGCAGGGGCCACTATGGGACATAATACTGTGTGCAGGGGCCACTATGGGACATAATACTGTGTACAGGGGTCACTATGGGGTATAATACTGTGTGCAGGGGCCACTATGGGGGATAATACTGTGTGCAGGGGCCACTATGGGGGATAATACTGTGTGCAGGCGCCACTATGGGACATAATACTGTGTGCAGGGGCCACTATGGGACATAATACTGTGTGCAGGGGCCACTATGGGACATAATACTGTGTGCAGGGGCCACTATGGAACATAATACTGTGTGCAGGGGCCACTATGGGACATAATACTGTGTGCAGGGGCCACTATGGGACATAATACTGTGTGCAGGGGCCACTATGGGACATAATACTGTGTGCAGGGGCCACTATGGGACATAATACTGTGTACAGGGGCCACTATGGGGGATAATACTGTGTGCAGGGGTCACTATGGGACATAATACTGTGTGCAGGGGCCACTATGGGACATAATACTGTGTGCAGGGGTCACTATGGGGGATAATACTGTGTGCAGGGGCCACTATGGGGGATAATACTTTGTGCAGGGACCACTATGGGACATAATACTGTGTGCAGGGGTCACTATGGGGTATAATACTGTGTGCAGGGGCCACTATTGGAAATAATACTGTGTGCAGGGGCCACTATGGGGGATAATACTGTGTGCAGGGGCCACTATGGGGCATAATACTGTGTGCAGCGGCCACTATAGGGGATAATACTGTGTGCAGGGGCCACTATCGGACATAATACTGTGTGCAGGGGCCACTATGGGGGATAATACTGTGTGCAGGGGCCACTATGGGGGATAATACTTTGTGCAGGGGCCACTATGGGACATAATACTGTGTGCAGGGGTTACTATGGGACATAATACTGTGTGCAGGGGCCACTATGGGACATAATACTGTGTGCAGGGGTCACTATGGGACATAATACTGTGTGCAGGGGCCACTATGGGACATAATACTGTGTGCAGGGGCCACTATGGGACATAATACTGTGTGCAGGGGCCACTATGGGACATAATACTGTGTGCAGAGGCCACTATGGGACATAATACTGTGTGCAGGGGCCACTATGGGGGATAATACTGCGTGCAGGGATCACTATGGGGCATAATACTGTGTGCAGGGGCCACTATGGGGGATAATACTGTGTGCAGGGGCCACTATGGGACATAATACTGTGTGCAGGGGCCACTATGGGGGATAATACTGCGTGCAGGGATCACTATGGGGCATAATACTGTGTGTAGGGGCCACTATGGGGGATAATACTGCGTGCAGGGATCACTATGGGGCATAATACTGTGTGTAGGGGCCACTATGGGGGATAATACTGTGTGCAGGCGCCACTATGGGGGATAATACTGTGTGTAGGGGCCACTATGGGACATAATACTGTGTGCAGGCGCCACTATGGGGGATAATACTGTGTGTAGGGGCCACTATGGGACATAATACTGTGTGCAGGCGCCACTATGGGGGATAATACTGTGTGCAGGGGCCACTATGGGGGATAATACTGTGTGCAGGGACCACTATGGGGGATAATACTGTGTGTAGGGGTCACTATGGGACATAATACTGTGTGCAGGGGACACTATGGGACATAATACTGTGTGCAGGGATCACTATGGGACATAATACTGTGTGCAGGGGCCACTATGGGACATAATACTGTGTGCAGGGATCACTATGGGACATAATACTGTGTGCATGGGGCCACTATGGGACATAATACTGTGTGCAGGGGCCACTATGGGGCATAATACTGTGTGCAGGGGCCACTATGGGGCATAATACTGTGTGCAGGGGCCACTATGGGGCATAATACTGTGTGCAGGGGCCACTATGGGGCATAATACTGTGTGCAGGGGCCACTATGGGACATAATACTGTGTGCAGGGGCCACTACGGGACATAATACTGTGTGCAGAGACCACTATGGGACATAATACTGTGTGCAGGGGCCACTATTGGAAATAATACTGTGTGCAGGGGCCACTATAGGGGATAATACTGTGTGCAGGGGCCACTATGGGACATAATACTGTGTGCAGGGGCCACTATGGGACATAATACTGTGTGCAGGGGCCACTATGGGACATAATACTGTGTGCAGGGGCCACTATGGGACATAATACTGTGTGCAGGGGCCACTATGGGACATAATACTGTGTGCAGGGGCCACTATGGGGGATAATACTGTGTGCAGGGACCACTATGGGACATAATACTGTGTGCAGGGGTCACTATGGGGTATAATACTGTGTGCAGGGGCCACTATTGGAAATAATACTGTGTGCAGGGGCCACTATGGGGGATAATACTGTGTGCAGGGGCCACTATGGGGCATAATACTGTGTGCAGGGGCCACTATAGGGGATAATACTGTGTGCAGGGGCCACTATCGGACATAATACTGTGTGCAGGGGCCACTATGGGGGATAATACTGTGTGCAGGGGCCACTATGGGGGCTAATACTGTGTGCAGGGGCCACTATGGGGGATAATACTTTGTGCAGGGGCCACTATGGGACATAATACTGTGTGCAGGGGTTACTATGGGACATAATACTGTGTGCAGGGGCCACTATGGGACATAATACTGTGTGCAGGGGTCACTATGGGACATAATACTGTGTGCAGGGGCCACTATGGGACATAATACTGTGTGCAGGGGCCACTATGGGACATAATACTGTGTGCAGGGGCCACTATGGGACATAATACTGTGTGCAGAGGCCACTATGGGACATAATACTGTGTGCAGGGGCCACTATGGGGGATAATACTGTGTGCAGGAGCCACTATGGGGTATAATACTGTGTGCAGGGGCCACTATGGGACATAATACTGTGTGCAGGGGCCACTATGGGGGATAATACTGCGTGCAGGGATCACTATGGGGCATAATACTGTGTGCAGGGGCCACTATGGGGGATAATACTGTGTGCAGGGGCCACTATGGGACATAATACTGTGTGCAGGGGCCACTATGGGGGATAATACTGCGTGCAGGGATCACTATGGGGCATAATACTGTGTGTAGGGGCCACTATGGGGGATAATACTGCGTGCAGGGATCACTATGGGGCATAATACTGTGTGTAGGGGCCACTATGGGGGATAATACTGTGTGCAGGGGCCACTATGGGACATAATACTGTGTGCAGGCGCCACTATGGGGGATAATACTGTGTGCAGGGACCACTATGGGGTATAATACTGTGTGCAGGAGCCACTATGGGGGATAATACTGTGTGTAGGGGCCACTATGGGACATAATACTGTGTGCAGGCGCCACTATGGGGGATAATACTGTGTGCAGGGACCACTATGGGACATAATACTGTGTGCAGGGGTCACTATGGGACATAATACTGTGTGCAGGGGACACTATGGGACATAATACTGTGTGCAGGGGCCACTATGGGACATAATACTGTGTGCAGGGATCACTATGGGACATAATACTGTGTGCATGGGGCCACTATGGGACATAATACTGTATGCGGGGGCCAGTATGGGACATAATACTGTGTGCAGGGGGCCACTATGGGGCATAATACTGTGTGCAGGGGCCACTATGGGGCATAATACTGTGTGCAGGGGCCACTATGGGGCATAATACTGTGTGCAGGGGCCACTATGGGACATAATACTGTGTGCAGGGGCCACTACGGGACATAATACTGTGTGCAGAGACCACTATGGGACATAATACTGTGTGCAGGGGCCACTATTGGAAATAATACTGTGTGCAGGGGCCACTATAGGGGATAATACTGTGTGCAGGGGCCACTATGGGACATAATACTGTGTGCAGGGGCCACTATGGGACATAATATTGTGTGCAGGGGCCACTATGGGACATAATACTGTGTGCGGGGGCCCACTATGGGACATAATACTGTGTGCAGGGGCCACTATGGGACATAATACTGTGTGCAGGGGACACTATGGGGGATAATACTGTGTGCAGGGGCCACTATGGGACATAATACTGTGTGCAGGGGCCACTATGGGACATAATACTGTGTGCAGGGGCCACTATGGGACATAATACTGTGTGCAGGGGCCACTATGGGACATAATACTGTGTGCAGGGGCCACTATGGGACATAATACTGTGTGCAGGGGCCACTATGGGACATAATACTGTGTGCAGGGGCCACTATGGGACATAATACTGTGTGCAGGGGCCACTATGGGACATAATACTGTGTGCAGGGGACACTATGGGACATAATACTGTGTGCAGGGGCCACTATGGGACATAATACTGTGTGCAGGGATCACTATGGGACATAATACTGTGTGCATGGGGCCACTATGGGACATAATACTGTATGCGGGGGCCAGTATGGGACATAATACTGTGTGCAGGGGCCACTATGGGGCATAACTGTGTGCAGGGGCCACTATGGGCATAATACTGTGTGCAGGGGCCACTATGGGGCATAATACTGTGTGCAGGGGCCACTATGGGGCATAATACTGTGTGCAGGGGCCACTATGGGACATAATACTGTGTGCAGGGGCCACTACGGGACATAATACTGTGTGCAGAGACCACTATGGGACATAATACTGTGTGCAGGGGCCACTATTGGAAATAATACTGTGTGCAGGGGCCACTATAGGGGATAATACTGTGTGCAGGGGCCACTATTGGAAATAATACTGTGTGCAGGGGCCACTATAGGGGATAATACTGTGTGCAGGGGCCACTATGGGACATAATACTGTGTGCAGGGGCCACTATGGGACATAATACTGTGTGCAGGGGCCACTATGGGACATAATACTGTGTGCAGGGGCCACTATGAGACATAATACTGTGTGCAGGGCCACTATGGGACATAATACTGTGTGCAGGGGCCACTATGGGGGATAATACTGTGTGCAGGGGCCACTATGGGACATAATACTGTGTGCAGGGGCCACTATGGGACATAATACTGTGTGCGGGGGCCCACTATGGGACATAATACTGTGTGCAGGGGCCACTATGGGACATAATACTGTGTGCAGGGGACACTATGGGGGATAATACTGTGTGCAGGGGCCACTATGGGACATAATACTGTGTGCAGGGGCCACTATGGGACATAATACTGTGTGCAGGGGCCACTATGGGACATAATACTGTGTGCAGGGGCCACTATGGGACATAATACTGTGTGCAGGGGCCACTATGGGACATAATACTGTGTGCAGGGGCCACTATGGGACATAATACTGTGTGCAGGGGCCACTATGGGGGATAATACTGTGTGCAGGGACCACTATGGGACATAATACTGTGTGCAGGGGCCACTATGGGACATAATACTGTGTGCAGGGGCCACTATTGGGACATAATACTGTGTGCAGGGGTCACTATGGGGTATAATACTGTGTGCAGGGGCCACTATTGGAAATAATACTGTGTGCAGGGGCCACTATGGGGGATAATACTGTGTGCAGGGGCCACTATGGGGCATAATACTGTGTGCAGGGGCCACTATAGGGGATAATACTGTGTGCAGGGGCCACTATCGGACATAATACTGTGTGCAGGGGCCACTATGGGGGATAATACTGTGTGCAGGGGCCACTATGGGGGCTAATACTGTGTGCAGGGGCCACTATGGGGGATAATACTTTGTGCAGGGGCCACTATGGGACATTAATACTGTGTGCAGGGGTTACTATGGGACATAATACTGTGTGCAGGGGCCACTATGGGACATAATACTGTGTGCAGGGGTCACTATGGGACATAATACTGTGTGCAGGGGCCACTATGGGACATAATACTGTGTGCAGGGGCCACTATGGGACATAATACTGTGTGCAGGGGCCACTATGGGACATAATACTGTGTGCAGAGGCCACTATGGGACATAATACTGTGTGCAGGGGCCACTATGGGGGATAATACTGTGTGCAGGAGCCACTATGGGGTATAATACTGTGTGCAGGGGCCACTATGGGACATAATACTGTGTGCAGGGGCCACTATGGGGGATAATACTGCGTGCAGGGATCACTATGGGGCATAATACTGTGTGCAGGGGCCACTATGGGGGATAATACTGTGTGCAGGGGCCACTATGGGACATAATACTGTGTGCAGGGGCCACTATGGGGGATAATACTGCGTGCAGGGATCACTATGGGGCATAATACTGTGTGTAGGGGCCACTATGGGGGATAATACTGCGTGCAGGGATCACTATGGGGCATAATACTGTGTGTAGGGGCCACTATGGGGGATAATACTGTGTGCAGGCGCCACTATGGGGGATAATACTGTGTGCAGGGACCACTATGGGGTATAATACTGTGTGCAGGAGCCACTATGGGACATAATACTGTGTGTAGGGGCCACTATGGGACATAATACTGTGTGTAGGGGCCACTATGGGACATAATACTGTGTGTAGGGGCCACTATGGGACATAATACTGTGTGCAGGCGCCACTATGGGGGATAATACTGTGTGCAGGGACCACTATGGGACATAATACTGTGTGCAGGGGTCACTATGGGACATAATACTGTGTGCAGGGGACACTATGGGACATAATACTGTGTGCAGGGATCACTATGGGACATAATACTGTGTGCAGGGGCCACTATGGGACATAATACTGTGTGCAGGGATCACTATGGGACATAATACTGTGTGCATGGGGCCACTATGGGACATAATACTGTATGCGGGGGCCAGTATGGGACATAATACTGTGTGCAGGGGCCACTATGGGGCATAATACTGTGTGCAGGGGCCACTATGGGGCATAATACTGTGTGCAGGGGCCACTATGGGGCATAATACTGTGTGCAGGGGCCACTATGGGGCATAATACTGTGTGCAGGGGCCACTATGGGACATAATACTGTGTGCAGGGGCCACTACGGGACATAATACTGTGTGCAGAGACCACTATGGGACATAATACTGTGTGCAGGGGCCACTATTGGAAATAATACTGTGTGCAGGGGCCACTATAGGGGATATTACTGTGTGCAGGGGCCACTATGGGACATAATACTGTGTGCAGGGGCCACTATGGGACATAATACTGTGTGCAGGGGCCACTATGGGACATAATACTGTGTGCAGGGGCCACTATGGGACATAATACTGTGTGCAGGGGCCACTATGGGACATAATACTGTGTGCAGGGGCCACTATGGGGGATAATACTGTGTGCAGGGACCACTATGGGACATAATACTGTGTGCAGGGGTCACTATGGGGTATAATACTGTGTGCAGGGGCCACTATTGGAAATAATACTGTGTGCAGGGGCCACTATGGGGGATAATACTGTGTGCAGGGGCCACTATGGGGCATAATACTGTGTGCAGGGGCCACTATAGGGGATAATACTGTGTGCAGGGGCCACTATCGGACATAATACTGTGTGCAGGGGCCACTATGGGGGATAATACTGTGTGCAGGGGCCACTATGGGGGCTAATACTGTGTGCAGGGGCCACTATGGGGGATAATACTTTGTGCAGGGGCCACTATGGGACATAATACTGTGTGCAGGGGTTACTATGGGACATAATACTGTGTGCAGGGGCCACTATGGGACATAATACTGTGTGCAGGGGTCACTATGGGACATAATACTGTGTGCAGGGGCCACTATGGGACATAATACTGTGTGCAGGGGCCACTATGGGACATAATACTGTGTGCAGGGGCCACTATGGGACATAATACTGTGTGCAGAGGCCACTATGGGACATAATACTGTGTGCAGGGGCCACTATGGAGGGATAATACTGTGTGCAGGAGCCACTATGGGGTATAATACTGTGTGCAGGGGCCACTATGGGACATAATACTGTGTGCAGGGGCCACTATGGGACATAATACTGTGTGCAGGGGTCACTATGGGGTATAATACTGTGTGCAGGGGCCACTATTGGAAATAATACTGTGTGCAGGGGGCCACTATGGGGGATAATACTGTGTGCAGGGGCCACTATGGGGCATAATACTGTGTGCAGGGGCCACTATAGGGGATAATACTGTGTGCAGGGGCCACTATCGGACATAATACTGTGTGCAGGGGCCACTATGGGGGATAATACTGTGTGCAGGGGCCACTATGGGGGCTAATACTGTGTGCAGGGGCCACTATGGGGGATAATACTTTGTGCAGGGGCCACTATGGGACATAATACTGTGTGCAGGGGTTACTATGGGACATAATACTGTGTGCAGGGGCCACTATGGGACATAATACTGTGTGCAGGGGTCACTATGGGACATAATACTGTGTGCAGGGGCCACTATGGGACATAATACTGTGTGCAGGGCCACTATGGGACATAATACTGTGTGCAGGGGCCACTATGGGACATAATACTGTGTGCAGAGGCCACTATGGGACATAATACTGTGTGCAGGGGCCACTATGGGGGATAATACTGTGTGCAGGAGCCACTATGGGGTATAATACTGTGTGCAGGGGGCCACTATGGGACATAATACTGTGTGCAGGGGCCACTATGGGGATAATACTGCGTGCAGGGATCACTATGGGGCATAATACTGTGTGCAGGGGCCACTATGGGGGATAATACTGTGTGCAGGGGCCACTATGGGACATAATACTGTGTGCAGGGGCCACTATGGGGGATAATACTGCGTGCAGGGATCACTATGGGGCATAATACTGTGTGTAGGGGCCACTATGGGGGATAATACTGCGTGCAGGGATCACTATGGGGCATAATACTGTGTGTAGGGGCCACTATGGGGGATAATACTGTGTGCAGGCGCCACTATGGGGGATAATACTGTGTGCAGGGACCACTATGGGGTATAATACTGTGTGCAGGAGCCACTATGGGACATAATACTGTGTGTAGGGCCACTATGGGACATAATACTGTGTGTAGGGGCCACTATGGGACATAATACTGTGTGTAGGGGCCACTATGGGACATAATACTGTGTGCAGGCGCCACTATGGGGGATAATACTGTGTGCAGGGACCACTATGGGACATAATACTGTGTGCAGGGGTCACTATGGGACATAATTACTGTGTGCAGGGATCACTATGGGACATAATACTGTGTGCAGGGGCCACTATGGGACATAATACTGTGTGCAGGGATCACTATGGGACATAATACTGTGTGCATGGGGCCACTATGGGACATAATACTGTATGCGGGGGCCAGTATGGGACATAATACTGTGTGCAGGGGCCACTATGGGGCATAATACTGTGTGCAGGGGCCACTATGGGGCATAATACTGTGTGCAGGGGCCACTATGGGGCATAATACTGTGTGCAGGGGCCACTATGGGCATAATACTGTGTGCAGGGGCCACTATGGGACATAATACTGTGTGCAGGGGCCACTACGGGACATAATACTGTGTGCAGAGACCACTATGGGACATAATACTGTGTGCAGGGGCCACTATTGGAAATAATACTGTGTGCAGGGGCCACTATAGGGGATATTACTGTGTGCAGGGGCCACTATGGACATAATACTGTGTGCAGGGGCCACTATGGGACATAATACTGTGTGCAGGGGCCACTATGGGACATAATACTGTGTGCAGGGGCCACTATGGGACATAATACTGTGTGCAGGGGCCACTATGGGACATAATACTGTGTGCAGGGGCCACTATGGGGGATAATACTGTGTGCAGGGACCACTATGGGACATAATACTGTGTGCAGGGGTCACTATGGGGTATAATACTGTGTGCAGGGGCCACTATTGGAAATAATACTGTGTGCAGGGGCCACTATGGGGGATAATACTGTGTGCAGGGGCCACTATGGGGCATAATACTGTGTGCAGGGGCCACTATAGGGGATAATACTGTGTGCAGGGGCCACTATCGGACATAATACTGTGTGCAGGGGCCACTATGGGGGATAATACTGTGTGCAAGGGGCCACTATGGGGGCTAATACTGTGTGCAGGGGCCACTATGGGGGATAATACTTTGTGCAGGGGCCACTATGGGACATAATACTGTGTGCAGGGGTTACTATGGGACATAATACTGTGTGCAGGGGCCACTATGGGACATAATACTGTGTGCAGGGGTCACTATGGGACATAATACTGTGTGCAGGGGCCACTATGGGACATAATACTGTGTGCAGGGGCCACTATGGGACATAATACTGTGTGCAGGGGCCACTATGGGACATAATACTGTGTGCAGAGGCCACTATGGGACATAATACTGTGTGCAGGGGCCACTATGGGGATAATACTGTGTGCAGGAGCACTATGGGGTATAATACTGTGTGCAGGGGCCACTATGGGACATAATACTGTGTGCAGGGGCCACTATGGGGGATAATACTGCGTGCAGGGATCACTATGGGGCATAATACTGTGTGCAGGGGCCACTATGGGGGATAATACTGTGTGCAGGGGCCACTATGGGACATAATACTGTGTGCAGGGGCCACTATGGGGGATAATACTGCGTGCAGGGATCACTATGGGGCATAATACTGTGTGTAGGGGCCACTATGGGGGATAATACTGCGTGCAGGGATCACTATGGGGCATAATACTGTGTGTAGGGGCCACTATGGGGGATAATACTGTGTGCAGGGGCCACTATGGGACATAATACTGTGTGCAGGCGCCACTATGGGGGATAATACTGTGTGCAGGGACCACTATGGGGTATAATAATACTGTGTGCAGGGGTCACTATGGGACATAATACTGTGTGCAGGAGCCACTATGGGGGATAATACTGTGTGTAGGGGCCACTATGGGACATAATACTGTGTGCAGGCGCCACTATGGGGGATAATACTGTGTGCAGGGACCACTATGGGACATAATACTGTGTGCAGGGGTCACTATGGGACATAATACTGTGTGCAGGGGACACTATGGGACATAATACTGTGTGCAGGGATCACTATGGGACATAATACTGTGTGCAGGGGCCACTATGGGACATAATACTGTGTGCAGGGATCACTATGGGACATAATACTGTGTGCATGGGGGCCACTATGGGACATAATACTGTATGCGGGGGCCAGTATGGGACATAATACTGTGTGCAGGGGCCACTATGGGACATAATACTGTGTGCAGGGATCACTATGGGACATAATACTGTGTGCAGGGGCCACTATGGGACATAATACTGTGTGCAGGGGACACTATGGGACATAATACTGTGTGCAGGGATCACTATGGGACATAATACTGTGTGCAGGGGCCACTATGGGACATAATACTGTGTGCAGGGATCACTATGGGACATAATACTGTGTGCAGGGGCCACTATGGGACATAATACTGTATGCGGGGGCCAGTATGGGACATAATACTGTGTGCAGGGGCCACTATGGGGCATAATACTGTGTGCAGGGGCCACTATGGGCATAATACTGTGTGCAGGGGCCACTATGGGGCATAATACTGTGTGCAGGGGCCACTATGGGGCATAATACTGTGTGCAGGGGCCACTATGGGACATAATACTGTGTGCAGGGGCCACTACGGGACATAATACTGTGTGCAGAGACCACTATGGACATAATACTGTGTGCAGGGGCCACTATTGGAAATAATACTGTGTGCAGGGCCACTATAGGGGATAATACTGTGTGCAGGGGCCACTATGGGACATAATACTGTGTGCAGGGGCCACTATGGGACATAATACTGTGTGCAGGGGCCACTATAGGGGATAATACTGTGTGCAGGGGCCACTATGGGACATAATACTGTGTGCAGGGGA
>NW_027439927.1:0-38037 GCF_031893055.1 Leptodactylus fuscus
TGGGTGATCTTGTAACTTGTATCATGCCGGAGTTTGATTTTCACCATAGGGTTTCATTGATCGCTTACTCGGCAACTTGTATCAAGCAGGATTTCTACTTTCCCCTTAGCGCTTCATTGATCGTGTACTCTTGAGTGTAGCTCGGGCTGAGAATGACGCAGCCATGGGAAAGTTGACAGTTAAGCCTATCTAGTGACAGCCCATCATAGGCTAGCTGGGTGAGCTTGCAACTTGTACCATGTCGGAGTTTGATTTTCCCCATAGGGTTTCATTGATCGTGTACTCTTGAGTGTAGCTCGGGCTGAGAAGGTCGCAGCCATGGGAAAGTTGACAGTTAAGCCTATCTAGTGACAACCCATCATAGGCTAGCTGGGTGATCTTGTAACTTGTATCATGCCGGAGTTTGATTTTCACCATAGGGTTTCATTGATCGCTTACTCGGCAACTTGTATCAAGCAGGATTTCTACTTTCCCCTTAGCGCTTCATTGATCGTGTACTCTTGAGTGTAGCTCGGGCTGAGAATGACGCAGCCATGGGAAAGTTGACAGTTAAGCCTATCTAGTGACAGCCCATCATAGGCTAGCTGGGTGAGCTTGCAACTTGTACCATGTCGGAGTTTGATTTTCCCCATAGGGTTTCATTGATCGTGTACTCTTGAGTGTAGCTCGGGCTGAGAAGGTCGCAGCCATGGGAAAGTTGACAGTTAAGCCTATCTAGTGACAACCCATCATAGGCTAGCTGGGTGATCTTGTAACTTGTATCATGCCGGAGTTTGATTTTCACCATAGGGTTTCATTGATCGCTTACTCGGCAACTTGTATCAAGCAGGATTTCTACTTTCCCCTTAGCGCTTCATTGATCGTGTACTCTTGAGTGTAGATCGGGCTGAGAATGACGCAGCCATGGGAAAGTTGACAGTTAAACCTATCTAGTGACAGCCCATCATAGGCTAGCTGGGTGATCTTGCAACTTGTACCATGTCGGAGTTTGATTTTCCCCATACGGTTTCATTGATCGTGTACTCTTGAGTGTAGCTCGGGCTGAGAAGGTCGCAGCCATGGGAAAGTTGACAGTTAAGCCTATCTAGTGACAACCCATCATAGGCTAGCTGGGTGATCTTGCAACTTTTATCATGCCGGAGTTTGATTTTCACCATAGGGTTTCATTGATCGCTTACTCGGCAACTTGTATGAAGCAGGATTTCTACTTTCCCCTTAGCGCTTCATTGATCGTGTACTCTTGAGTGTAGCTCGGGCTGAGAATGACGCAGCCATGGGAAAGTTGACAGTTAAGCCTATCTAGTGACAGCCCATCATAGGCTAGCTGGGTGAGCTTGCAACTTGTACCATGTCGGAGTTTGATTTTCCCCATAGGGTTTCATTGATCGTGTACTCTTGAGTGTAGTTCGGGCTGAGAAGGTCGCAGCCATGGGAAAGTTGACAGTTAAGCCTATCTAGTGACAACCCATCATAGGCTAGCTGGGTGATCTTGCAACTTTTATCATGCCGGAGTTTGATTTTCACCATAGGGTTTCATTGATCGCTTACTCGGCAACTTGTATCAAGCAGGATTTCTACTTTCCCCTTAGCGCTTCATTGATCGTGTACTCTTGAGTGTAGCTCGGGCTGAGAATGACGCAGCCATGGGAAAGTTGACAGTTAAGCCTATCTAGTGACAGCCCATCATAGGCTAGCTGGGTGAGCTTGCAACTTGTACCATGTCGGAGTTTGATTTTCCCCATAGGGTTTCATTGATCGTGTACTCTTGAGTGTAGCTCGGGCTGAGAAGGTCGCAGCCATGGGAAAGTTGACAGTTAAGCCTATCTAGTGACAAACCATCATAGGCTAGCTGGGTGATCTTGCAACTTTTATCATGCCGGAGTTTGATTTTCACCATAGGGTTTCATTGATCGCTTACTCGGCAACTTGTATGAAGCAGGATTTCTACTTTCCCCTTAGCGCTTCATTGATCGTGTACTCTTGAGTGTAGCTCGGGCTGAGAATGACGCAGCCATGGGAAAGTTGACAGTTAAGCCTATCTAGTGACAGCCCATCATAGGCTAGCTGGGTGAGCTTGCAACTTGTACCATGTCGGAGTTTGATTTTCCCCATAGGGTTTCATTGATCGTGTACTCTTGAGTGTAGCTCGGGCTGAGAAGGTCGCAGCCATGGGAAAGTTGACAGTTAAGCCTATCTAGTGACAACCCATCATAGGCTAGCTGGGTGATCTTGTAACTTGTATCATGCCGGAGTTTGATTTTCACCATAGGGTTTCATTGACCGCTTACTCGGCAACTTGTATCAAGCAGGATTTCTACTTTCCCCTTAGCGCTTCATTGATCGTGTACTCTTGAGTGTAGATCGGGCTGAGAAGGTCGCAGCCATGGGAAAGTTGACAGTTAAGCCTATCTAGTGACAACCCATCATAGGCTAGCTGGGTGATCTTGTAACTTGTATCATGCCGGAGTTTGATTTTCACCATAGGGTTTCATTGATCGCTTACTCGGCAACATGTATCAAGCAGGATTTCTACTTTCCCCTTAGCGCTTCATTGATCGTGTACTCTTGAGTGTAGCTCGGGCTGAGAATGACGCAGCCATGGGAAAGTTGACAGTTAAGCCTATCTAGTGACAGCCCATCATAGGCTAGCTGGGTGAGCTTGCAACTTGTACCATGTCGGAGTTTGATTTTCCCCATAGGGTTTCATTGATCGTGTACTCTTGAGTGTAGCTCGGGCTGAGAAGGTCGCAGCCATGGGAAAGTTGACAGTTAAGCCTATCTAGTGACAACCCATCATAGGCTAGCTGGGTGATCTTGCAACTTGTATCATGCCGGAGTTTGATTTTCACCATAGGGTTTCATTGATCGCTTACTCGGCAACTTGTATCAAGCAGGATTTCTACTTTCCCCTTAGCGCTTCATTGATCGTGTACTCTTGAGTGTAGATCGGGCTGAGAATGACGCAGCCATGGGAAAGTTGACAGTTAAGCCTATCTAGTGACAGCCCATCATAGGCTAGCTGGGTGAGCTTACAACTTGTACCATGTCGGAGTTTGATTTTCCCCATAGGGTTTCATTGATCGTGTACTGTTGAGTGTACCTCGGGCTGAGAAGGTCGCAGCCATGGGAAAGTTGACAGTTAAGCCTATCTAGTGACAACCCATCATAGGCTAGCTGGGTGATCTTGCAACTTGTATCATGCCGGAGTTTGATTTTCACCATAGGGTTTCATTGATCGCTTACTCGGCAACTTGTATCAAGCAGGATTTCTACTTTCCCCTTAGCGCTTCATTGATCGTGTACTCTTGAGTGTAGATCGGGCTGAGAATGACGCAGCCATGGGAAAGTTGACAGTTAAGCCTATCTAGTGACAGCCCATCATAGGCTAGCTGGGTGATCTTTCAACTTGTACCATGTCGGAGTTTGATTTTCCCCATACGGTTACACTGATCGTGTACTCTTGAGTGTAGCTCGGGCTGAGAAGGTCGCAGCCATGGGAAAGTTGACAGTTAAGCCTATCTAGTGACAACCCATCATAGGCTAGCTGGGTGATCTTGCAACTTTTATCATGCCGGAGTTTGATTTTCACCATAGGGTTTCATTGATCGCTTACTCGGCAACTTGTATGAAGCAGGATTTCTACTTTCCCCTTAGCGCTTCGTTGATCGTGTACTCTTGAGTGTAGCTCGGGCTGAGAATGACGCAGCCATGGGAAAGTTGACAGTTAAGCCTATCTAGTGACAGCCCATCATAGGCTAGCTTGGTGAGCTTGCAACTTGTACCATGTCGGAGTTTGATTTTCCCCATAGGGTTTCATTGATCGTGTACTCTTGAGTGTAGTTCGGGCTGAGAAGGTCGCAGCCATGGGAAAGTTGACAGTTAAGCCTATCTAGTGACAACCCATCATAGGCTAGCTGGGTGATCTTGCAACTTTTATCATGCCGGAGTTTGATTTTCACCATAGGGTTTCATTGATCGCTTACTCGGCAACTTGTATCAAGCAGGATTTCTACTTTCCCCTTAGCGCTTCATTGATCGTGTACTCTTGAGTGTAGCTCGGGCTGAGAATGACGCAGCCATGGGAAAGTTGACAGTTAAGCCTATCTAGTGACAGCCCATCATAGGCTAGCTGGGTGAGCTTGCAACTTGTACCATGTCGGAGTTTGATTTTCCCCATAGGGTTTCATTGATCGTGTACTCTTGAGTGTAGCTCGGGCTGAGAAGGTCGCAGCCATGGGAAAGTTGACAGTTAAGCCTATCTAGTGACAGCCCATCATAGGCTAGCTGGGTGAGCTTGCAACTTGTACCATGTCGGAGTTTGATTTTCCCCATAGGGTTTCATTGATCGTGTACTCTTGAGTGTAGCTCGGGCTGAGAAGGTCGCAGCCATGGGAAAGTTGACAGTTAAACCTATCTAGTGACAACCCATCATAGGCTAGCTGGGTGATCTTGCAACTTTTATCATGCCGGAGTTTGATTTTCACCATAGGGTTTCATTGATCGCTTACTCGGCAACTTGTATGAAGCAGGATTTCTACTTTCCCCTTAGCGCTTCATTGATCGTGTACTCTTGAATGTAGCTCGGGCTGAGAATGACGCAGCCATGGGAAAGTTGACAGTTAAGCCTATCTAGTGACAGCCCATCATAGGCTAGCTGGGTGAGCTTGCAACTTGTACCATGTCGGAGTTTGATTTTCCCCATAGGGTTTCATTGATCGTGTACTCTTGAGTGTAGCTCGGGCTGAGAAGGTCGCAGCCATGGGAAAGTTGACAGTTAAGCCTATCTAGTGACAACCCATCATAGGCTAGCTGGGTGATCTTGTAACTTGTATCATGCCGGAGTTTGATTTTCACCATAGGGTTTCATTGATCGCTTACTCGGCAACTTGTATCAAGCAGGATTTCTACTTTCCCCTTAGCGCTTCATTGATCGTGTACTCTTGAGTGTAGATCGGGCTGAGAATGACGCAGCCATGGGAAAGTTGACAGTTAAACCTATCTAGTGACAGCCCATCATAGGCTAGCTGGGTGATCTTGCAACTTGTACCATGTCGGAGTTTGATTTTCCCCATACGGTTTCATTGATCGTGTACTCTTGAGTGTAGCTCGGGCTGAGAAGGTCGCAGCCATGGGAAAGTTGACAGTTAAGCCTATCTAGTGACAACCCATCATAGGCTAGCTGGGTGATCTTGCAACTTTTATCATGCCGGAGTTTGATTTTCACCATAGGGTTTCATTGATCGCTTACTCGGCAACTTGTATGAAGCAGGATTTCTACTTTCCCCTTAGCGCTTCATTGATCGTGTACTCTTGAGTGTAGCTCGGGCTGAGAATGACGCAGCCATGGGAAAGTTGACAGTTAAGCCTATCTAGTGACAGCCCATCATAGGCTAGCTGGGTGAGCTTGCAACTTGTACCATGTCGGAGTTTGATTTTCCCCATAGGGTTTCATTGATCGTGTACTCTTGAGTGTAGTTCGGGCTGAGAAGGTCGCAGCCATGGGAAAGTTGACAGTTAAGCCTATCTAGTGACAACCCATCATAGGCTAGCTGGGTGATCTTGCAACTTTTATCATGCCGGAGTTTGATTTTCACCATAGGGTTTCATTGATCGCTTACTCGGCAACTTGTATGAAGCAGGATTTCTACTTTCCCCTTAGCGCTTCATTGATCGTGTACTCTTGAGTGTAGCTCGGGCTGAGAATGACGCAGCCATGGGAAAGTTGACAGTTAAGCCTATCTAGTGACAGCCCATCATAGGCTAGCTGGGTGAGCTTGCAACTTGTACCATGTCGGAGTTTGATTTTCGCCATAGGGTTTCATTGATCGTGTACTCTTGAGTGTAGCTCGGGCTGAGAAGGTCGCAGCCATGGGAAAGTTGACAGTTAAGCCTATCTAGTGACAACCCATCATAGGCTAGCTGGGTGATCTTGTAACTTGTACCATGCCGGAGTTTGATTTTCCCCATAGGGTTTCATTGATCGTGTACTCTTGAGTGTAGCTCGAGCTGAGAAGGTCGCAGCCATGGGAAAGTTGACAGTTAAGCCTATCTAGTGACAACCCATCATAGGCTAGCTGGGTGATCTTGCAACTTTTATCATGCCGGAGTTTGATTTTCACCATAGGGTTTCATTGATCGCTTACTCTGCAACTTGTATCAAGCAGGATTTCTACTTTCCCCTTAGCGCTTCATTGATCGTGTACTCTTGAGTGTAGATCGGGCTGAGAATGACGCAGCCATGGGAAAGTTGACAGTTAAGCCTATCTAGTGACAGCCCATCATAGGCTAGCTGGGTGATCTTGCAACTTGTACCATGTCGGAGTTTGATTTTCCCCATACGGTTTCATTGATCGTGTACTCTTGAGTGTAGCTCGGGCTGAGAAGGTCGCAGCCATGGGAAAGTTGACAGTTAAGCCTATCTAGTGACAACCCATCATAGGCTAGCTGGGTGATCTTGTAACTTGTATCATGCCGGAGTTTGATTTTCACCATAGGGTTTCATTGATCGCTTACTCGGCAACTTGTATCAAGCAGGATTTCTACTTTCCCCTTAGCGCTTCATTGATCGTGTACTCTTGAGTGTAGCTCGGGCTGAGAATGACGCAGCCATGGGAAAGTTGACAGTTAAGCCTATCTAGTGACAGCCCATCATAGGCTAGCTGGGTGAGCTTGCAACTTGTACCATGTCGGAGTTTGATTTTCCCCATAGGGTTTCATTGATCGTGTACTCTTGAGTGTAGCTCGGGCTGAGAAGGTCGCAGCCATGGGAAAGTTGACAGTTAAGCCTATCTAGTGACAACCCATCATAGGCTAGCTGGGTGATCTTGTAACTTGTATCATGCCGGAGTTTGATTTTCACCATAGGGTTTCATTGATCGCTTACTCGGCAACTTGTATCAAGCAGGATTTCTACTTTCCCCTTAGCGCTTCATTGATCGTGTACTCTTGAGTGTAGCTCGGGCTGAGAATGACGCAGCCATGGGAAAGTTGACAGTTAAGCCTATCTAGTGACAGCCCATCATAGGCTAGCTGGGTGAGCTTGCAACTTGTACCATGTCGGAGTTTGATTTTCCCCATAGGGTTTCATTGATCGTGTACTCTTGAGTGTAGCTCGGGCTGAGAAGGTCGCAGCCATGGGAAAGTTGACAGTTAAGCCTATCTAGTGACAACCCATCATAGGCTAGCTGGGTGATCTTGTAACTTGTATCATGCCGGAGTTTGATTTTCACCATAGGGTTTCATTGATCGCTTACTCGGCAACTTGTATCAAGCAGGATTTCTACTTTCCCCTTAGCGCTTCATTGATCGTGTACTCTTGAGTGTAGATCGGGCTGAGAATGACGCAGCCATGGGAAAGTTGACAGTTAAACCTATCTAGTGACAGCCCATCATAGGCTAGCTGGGTGATCTTGCAACTTGTACCATGTCGGAGTTTGATTTTCCCCATACGGTTTCATTGATCGTGTACTCTTGAGTGTAGCTCGGGCTGAGAAGGTCGCAGCCATGGGAAAGTTGACAGTTAAGCCTATCTAGTGACAACCCATCATAGGCTAGCTGGGTGATCTTGCAACTTTTATCATGCCGGAGTTTGATTTTCACCATAGGGTTTCATTGATCGCTTACTCGGCAACTTGTATGAAGCAGGATTTCTACTTTCCCCTTAGCGCTTCATTGATCGTGTACTCTTGAGTGTAGCTCGGGCTGAGAATGACGCAGCCATGGGAAAGTTGACAGTTAAGCCTATCTAGTGACAGCCCATCATAGGCTAGCTGGGTGAGCTTGCAACTTGTACCATGTCGGAGTTTGATTTTCCCCATAGGGTTTCATTGATCGTGTACTCTTGAGTGTAGTTCGGGCTGAGAAGGTCGCAGCCATGGGAAAGTTGACAGTTAAGCCTATCTAGTGACAACCCATCATAGGCTAGCTGGGTGATCTTGCAACTTTTATCATGCCGGAGTTTGATTTTCACCATAGGGTTTCATTGATCGCTTACTCGGCAACTTGTATCAAGCAGGATTTCTACTTTCCCCTTAGCGCTTCATTGATCGTGTACTCTTGAGTGTAGCTCGGGCTGAGAATGACGCAGCCATGGGAAAGTTGACAGTTAAGCCTATCTAGTGACAGCCCATCATAGGCTAGCTGGGTGAGCTTGCAACTTGTACCATGTCGGAGTTTGATTTTCCCCATAGGGTTTCATTGATCGTGTACTCTTGAGTGTAGCTCGGGCTGAGAAGGTCGCAGCCATGGGAAAGTTGACAGTTAAGCCTATCTAGTGACAACCCATCATAGGCTAGCTGGGTGATCTTGCAACTTTTATCATGCCGGAGTTTGATTTTCACCATAGGGTTTCATTGATCGCTTACTCGGCAACTTGTATCAAGCAGGATTTCTACTTTCCCCTTTGCGCTTCATTGATCGTGTACTCTTGAGTGTAGATCGGGCTGAGAATGACGCAGCCATGGGAAAGTTGACAGTTAAGCCTATCTAGTGACAGCCCAACATAGGCTAGCTGGGTGATCTTGCAACTTGTACCATGTCGGAGTTTGATTTTCCCCATAGGGTTTCATTGATCGTGTACTCTTGAGTGTAGCTCGGGCTGAGAAGGTCGCAGCCATGGGAAAGTTGACAGTTAAGCGTATCTAGTGACAGCCCATCATAGGCTAGCTGGGTGATCTTGCAACTTGTACCATGTCGGAGTTTGATTTTCCCCATAGGGTTTCATTGATCGTGTACTCTTGAGTGTAGCTCGGGCTGAGAAGGTCGCAGCCATGGGAAAGTTGACAGTTAAGCGTATCTAGTGACAGCCCATCATAGGCTAGCTGGGTGATCTTGCAACTTGTACCATGTCAGAGTTTGATTTTCCCCATACGGTTTCATTGATCGTGTACTCTTGAGTGTAGCTCGGGCTGAGAAGGTCGCAGCCATGGGAAAGTTGACAGTTAAGCCTATCTAGTGACAGCCCATCATAGGCTAGCTGGGTGATCTTGCAACTTGTACCATGTCGGAGTTTGATTTTCCCCATACGGTTTCACTGATCGTGTACTCTTGAGTGTAGTTCGGGCTGAGAAGGTCGCAGCCATGGGAAAGTTGACAGTTAAGCCTATCTAGTGACAACCCATCATAGGCTAGCTGGGTGATCTTGCAACTTTTATCATGCCGGAGTTTGATTTTCACCATAGGGTTTCATTGATCGCTTACTCGGCAACTTGTATCAAGCAGGATTTCTACTTTCCCCTTAGCGCTTCATTGATCGTGTACTCTTGAGTGTAGCTCGGGCTGAGAATGACGCAGCCATGGGAAAGTTGACAGTTAAGCCTATCTAGTGACAGCCCATCATAGGCTAGCTGGGTGAGCTTGCAACTTGTACCATGTCGGAGTTTGATTTTCCCCATAGGGTTTCATTGATCGTGTACTCTTGAGTGTAGCTCGGGCTGAGAAGGTCGCAGCCATGGGAAAGTTGACAGTTAAGCCTATCTAGTGACAACCCATCATAGGCTAGCTGGGTGATCTTGCAACTTTTATCATGCCGGAGTTTGATTTTCACCATAGGGTTTCATTGATCGCTTACTCGGCAACTTGTATCAAGCAGGATTTCTACTTTCCCCTTTGCGCTTCATTGATCGTGTACTCTTGAGTGTAGATCGGGCTGAGAATGACGCAGCCATGGGAAAGTTGACAGTTAAGCCTATCTAGTGACAGCCCATCATAGGCTAGCTGGGTGATCTTGCAACTTGTACCATGTCGGAGTTTGATTTTCCCCATAGGGTTTCATTGATCGTGTACTCTTGAGTGTAGCTCGGGCTGAGAAGGTCGCAGCCATGGGAAAGTTGACAGTTAAGCGTATCTAGTGACAGCCCATCATAGGCTAGCTGGGTGATCTTGCAACTTGTACCATGTCGGAGTTTGATTTTCCCCATAGGGTTTCATTGATCGTGTACTCTTGAGTGTAGCTCGGGCTGAGAAGGTCGCAGCCATGGGAAAGTTGACAGTTAAGCGTATCTAGTGACAGCCCATCATAGGCTAGCTGGGTGATCTTGCAACTTGTACCATGTCAGAGTTTGATTTTCCCCATACGGTTTCATTGATCGTGTACTCTTGAGTGTAGCTCGGGCTGAGAAGGTCGCAGCCATGGGAAAGTTGACAGTTAAGCCTATCTAGTGACAGCCCATCATAGGCTAGCTGGGTGATCTTGCAACTTGTACCATGTCGGAGTTTGATTTTCCCCATACGGTTTCACTGATCGTGTACTCTTGAGTGTAGCTCGGGCTGAGAATTTCGCAGCCATGGGAAAGTTGACAGTTAAGCCTATCTAGTGACAACCCATCATAGGCTAGCTGGGTGATCTTGCAACTTTTATCATGCCGGAGTTTGATTTTCACCATAGGGTTTCATTGATCGCTTACTCGGCAACTTGTATGAAGCAGGATTTCTACTTTCCCCTTAGCGCTTCATTGATCGTGTACTCTTGAGTGTAGCTCGGGCTGAGAATGACGCAGCCATGGGAAAGTTGACAGTTAAGCCTATCTAGTGACAGCCCATCATAGGCTAGCTGGGTGAGCTTGCAACTTGTACCATGTCGGAGTTTGATTTTCCCCATAGGGTTTCATTGATCGTGTACTCTTGAGTGTAGCACGGGCTGAGAAGGTCGCAGCCATGGGAAAGTTGACAGTTAAGCCTATCTAGTGACAACCCATCATAGGCTAGCTGGGTGATCTTGCAACTTTTATCATGCCGGAGTTTGATTTTCACTATAGGGTTTCATTGATCGCTTACTCGGCAACTTGTATGAAGCAGGATTTCTACTTTCCCCTTAGCGCTTCATTGATCGTGTACTCTTGAGTGTAGATCGGGCTGAGAATGACGCAGCCATGGGAAAGTTGACAGTTAAGCCTATCTAGTGACAACCCATCATAGGCTAGCTGGGTGATCTTGCAACTTTTATCATGCCGGAGTTTGATTTTCACCATAGGGTTTCATTGATCGCTTACTCGGCAACTTGTATAAAGCAGGATTTCTACTTTCCCCTTAGCGCTTCATTGATCTTGTACTCTTGAATGTAGCTCGGGCTGAGAATGACGCAGCCATGGGAAAGTTGACAGTTAAGCCTATCTAGTGACAGCCCATCATAGGCTAGCTGGGTGAGCTTGCAACTTGTACCATGTCGGAGTTTGATTTTCCCCATAGGGTTTCATTGATCGTGTACTCTTGAGTGTAGCTCGGGCTGAGAAGGTCGCAGCCATGGGAAAGTTGACAGTTAAGCCTATCTAGTGACAACCCATCATAGGCTAGCTGGGTGATCTTGTAACTTGTATCATGCCGGAGTTTGATTTTCACCATAGGGTTTCATTGATCGCTTACTCTGCAACTTGTATCAAGCAGGATTTCTACTTTCCCCTTAGCGCTTCATTGATCGTGTACTCTTGAGTGTAGATCGGGCTGAGAATGACGCAGCCATGGGAAAGTTGACAGTTAAGCCTATCTAGTGACAGCCCATCATAGGCTAGCTGGGTGATCTTGCAACTTGTACCATGTCGGAGTTTGATTTTCCCCATACGGTTTCATTGATCGTGTACTCTTGAGTGTAGCTCGGGCTGAGAAGGTCGCAGCCATGGGAAAGTTGACAGTTAAGCCTATCTAGTGACAGCCCATCATAGGCTAGCTGGGTGATCTTGCAACTTGTACCATGTCGGAGTTTGATTTTCCCCATAGGGTTTCATTGATCGTGTACTCTTGAGTGTAGCTCGGGCTGAGAAGGTCGCAGCCATGGGAAAGTTGACAGTTAAGCCTATCTAGTGACAACCCATCATAGGCTAGCTGGGTGATCTTGCAACTGTTATCATGCCGGAGTTTGATTTTCACCATAGGGTTTCATTGATCGCTTACTCGGCAACTTGTATGAAGCAGGATTTCTACTTTCCCCTTAGCGCTTCATTGATCGTGTACTCTTGAGTGTAGCTCGGGCTGAGAATGACGCAGCCATGGGAAAGTTGACAGTTAAGCCTATCTAGTGACAGCCCATCATAGGCTAGCTGGGTGAGCTTGCAACTTGTACCATGTCGGAGTTTGATTTTCCCCATAGGGTTTCATTGATCGTGTACTCTTGAGTGTAGCTCGGGCTGAGAAGGTCGCAGCCATGGGAAAGTTGACAGTTAAGCCTATCTAGTGACAACCCATCATAGGCTAGCTGGGTGATCTTGTAACTTGTACCATGCCGGAGTTTGATTTTCCCCATAGGGTTTCATTGATCGTGTACTCTTGAGTGTAGCTCGAGCTGAGATGGTCGCAGCCATGGGAAAGTTGACATTTAAGCCTATCTAGTGACAACCCATCATAGGCTAGCTGGGTGATCTTGCAACTTTTATCATGCCGGAGTTTGATTTTCACCATAGGGTTTCATTGATCGCTTACTCGGCAACTTGTATGAAGCAGGATTTCTACTTTCCCCTTAGCGCTTCATTGATCGTGTACTCTTGAGTGTAGCTCGGGCTGAGAATGACGCAGCCATGGGAAAGTTGACAGTTAAGCCTATCTAGTGACAGCCCATCATAGGCTAGCTGGGTGAGCTTGCAACTTGTACCATGTCGGAGTTTGATTTTCCCCATAGGGTTTCATTGATCGTGTACTCTTGAGTGTAGCTCGGGCTGAGAAGGTCGCAGCCATGGGAAAGTTGACAGTTAAGCCTATCTAGTGACAACCCATCATAGGCTAGCTGGGTGATCTTGTAACTTGTATCATGCCGGAGTTTGATTTTCACCATAGGGTTTCATTGATCGCTTACTCGGCAACTTGTATCAAGCAGGATTTCTACTTTCCCCTTAGCGCTTCATTGATCGTGTACTCTTGAGTGTAGCTCGGGCTGAGAATGACGCAGCCATGGGAAAGTTGACAGTTAAGCCTATCTAGTGACAGCCCATCATAGGCTAGCTGGGTGAGCTTGCAACTTGTACCATGTCGGAGTTTGATTTTCCCCATAGGGTTTCATTGATCGTGTACTCTTGAGTGTAGCTCGGGCTGAGAAGGTCGCAGCCATGGGAAAGTTGACAGTTAAGCCTATCTAGTGACAACCCATCATAGGCTAGCTGGGTGATCTTGTAACTTGTATCATGCCGGAGTTTGATTTTCACCATAGGGTTTCATTGATCGCTTACTCGGCAACTTGTATCAAGCAGGATTTCTACTTTCCCCTTAGCGCTTCATTGATCGTGTACTCTTGAGTGTAGCTCGGGCTGAGAATGACGCAGCCATGGGAAAGTTGACAGTTAAGCCTATCTAGTGACAGCCCATCATAGGCTAGCTGGGTGAGCTTGCAACTTGTACCATGTCGGAGTTTGATTTTCCCCATAGGGTTTCATTGATCGTGTACTCTTGAGTGTAGCTCGGGCTGAGAAGGTCGCAGCCATGGGAAAGTTGACAGTTAAGCCTATCTAGTGACAACCCATCATAGGCTAGCTGGGTGATCTTGTAACTTGTATCATGCCGGAGTTTGATTTTCACCATAGGGTTTCATTGATCGCTTACTCGGCAACTTGTATCAAGCAGGATTTCTACTTTCCCCTTAGCGCTTCATTGATCGTGTACTCTTGAGTGTAGATCGGGCTGAGAATGACGCAGCCATGGGAAAGTTGACAGTTAAACCTATCTAGTGACAGCCCATCATAGGCTAGCTGGGTGATCTTGCAACTTGTACCATGTCGGAGTTTGATTTTCCCCATACGGTTTCATTGATCGTGTACTCTTGAGTGTAGCTCGGGCTGAGAAGGTCGCAGCCATGGGAAAGTTGACAGTTAAGCCTATCTAGTGACAACCCATCATAGGCTAGCTGGGTGATCTTGCAACTTTTATCATGCCGGAGTTTGATTTTCACCATAGGGTTTCATTGATCGCTTACTCGGCAACTTGTATGAAGCAGGATTTCTACTTTCCCCTTAGCGCTTCATTGATCGTGTACTCTTGAGTGTAGCTCGGGCTGAGAATGACGCAGCCATGGGAAAGTTGACAGTTAAGCCTATCTAGTGACAGCCCATCATAGGCTAGCTGGGTGAGCTTGCAACTTGTACCATGTCGGAGTTTGATTTTCCCCATAGGGTTTCATTGATCGTGTACTCTTGAGTGTAGTTCGGGCTGAGAAGGTCGCAGCCATGGGAAAGTTGACAGTTAAGCCTATCTAGTGACAACCCATCATAGGCTAGCTGGGTGATCTTGCAACTTTTATCATGCCGGAGTTTGATTTTCACCATAGGGTTTCATTGATCGCTTACTCGGCAACTTGTATCAAGCAGGATTTCTACTTTCCCCTTAGCGCTTCATTGATCGTGTACTCTTGAGTGTAGCTCGGGCTGAGAATGACGCAGCCATGGGAAAGTTGACAGTTAAGCCTATCTAGTGACAGCCCATCATAGGCTAGCTGGGTGAGCTTGCAACTTGTACCATGTCGGAGTTTGATTTTCCCCATAGGGTTTCATTGATCGTGTACTCTTGAGTGTAGCTCGGGCTGAGAAGGTCGCAGCCATGGGAAAGTTGACAGTTAAGCCTATCTAGTGACAACCCATCATAGGCTAGCTGGGTGATCTTGCAACTTTTATCATGCCGGAGTTTGATTTTCACCATAGGGTTTCATTGATCGCTTACTCGGCAACTTGTATCAAGCAGGATTTCTACTTTCCCCTTAGCGCTTCATTGATCGTGTACTCTTGAGTGTAGATCGGGCTGAGAATGACGCAGCCATGGGAAAGTTGACAGTTAAGCCTATCTAGTGACAGCCCATCATAGGCTAGCTGGGTGATCTTGCAACTTGTACCATGTCGGAGTTTGATTTTCCCCATAGGGTTTCATTGATCGTGTACTCTTGAGTGTAGCTCGGGCTGAGAAGGTCGCAGCCATGGGAAAGTTGACAGTTAAGCGTATCTAGTGACAGCCCATCATAGGCTAGCTGGGTGATCTTGCAACTTGTACCATGTCGGAGTTTGATTTTCCCCATAGGGTTTCATTGATCGTGTACTCTTGAGTGTAGCTCGGGCTGAGAAGGTCGCAGCCATGGGAAAGTTGACAGTTAAGCGTATCTAGTGACAGCCCATCATAGGCTAGCTGGGTGATCTTGCAACTTGTACCATGTCAGAGTTTGATTTTCCCCATACGGTTTCATTGATCGTGTACTCTTGAGTGTAGCTCGGGCTGAGAAGGTCGCAGCCATGGGAAAGTTGACAGTTAAGCCTATCTAGTGACAGCCCATCATAGGCTAGCTGGGTGATCTTGCAACTTGTACCATGTCGGAGTTTGATTTTCCCCATACGGTTTCACTGATCGTGTACTCTTGAGTGTAGCTCGGGCTGAGAATTTCGCAGCCATGGGAAAGTTGACAGTTAAGCCTATCTAGTGACAACCCATCATAGGCTAGCTGGGTGATCTTGCAACTTTTATCATGCCGGAGTTTGATTTTCACCATAGGGTTTCATTGATCGCTTACTCGGCAACTTGTATGAAGCAGGATTTCTACTTTCCCCTTAGCGCTTCATTGATCGTGTACTCTTGAGTGTAGCTCGGGCTGAGAATGACGCAGCCATGGGAAAGTTGACAGTTAAGCCTATCTAGTGACAGCCCATCATAGGCTAGCTGGGTGAGCTTGCAACTTGTACCATGTCGGAGTTTGATTTTCCCCATAGGGTTTCATTGATCGTGTACTCTTGAGTGTAGCACGGGCTGAGAAGGTCGCAGCCATGGGAAAGTTGACAGTTAAGCCTATCTAGTGACAACCCATCATAGGCTAGCTGGGTGATCTTGCAACTTTTATCATGCCGGAGTTTGATTTTCACCATAGGGTTTCATTGATCGCTTACTCGGCAACTTGTATGAAGCAGGATTTCTACTTTCCCCTTAGCGCTTCATTGATCTTGTACTCTTGAATGTAGCTCGGGCTGAGAATGACGCAGCCATGGGAAAGTTGACAGTTAAGCCTATCTAGTGACAGCCCATCATAGGCTAGCTGGGTGAGCTTGCAACTTGTACCATGTCGGAGTTTGATTTTCCCCTTAGGGTTTCATTGATCGTGTACTCTTGAGTGTAGCTCGGGCTGAGAAGGTCGCAGCCATGGGAAAGTTGACAGTTAAGCCTATCTAGTGACAACCCATCATAGGCTAGCTGGGTGATCTTGTAACTTGTATCATGCCGGAGTTTGATTTTCACCATAGGGTTTCATTGATCGCTTACTCGGCAACTTGTATGAAGCAGGATTTCTACTTTCCCCTTAGCGCTTCATTGATCGTGTACTCTTGAGTGTAGCTCGGGCTGAGAATGACGCAGCCATGGGAAAGTTGACAGTTAAGCCTATCTAGTGACAGCCCATCATAGGCTAGCTGGGTGAGCTTGCAACTTGTACCATGTCGGAGTTTGATTTTCCCCATAGGGTTTCATTGATCGTGTACTCTTGAGTGTAGCTCGGGCTGAGAAGGTCGCAGCCATGGGAAAGTTGACAGTTAAGCCTATCTAGTGACAACCCATCATAGGCTAGCTGGGTGATCTTGCAACTTTTATCATGCCGGAGTTTGATTTTCACCATAGGGTTTCATTGATCGCTTACTCGGCAACTTGTATGAAGCAGGATTTCTACTTTCCCCTTAGCGCTTCATTGATCGTGTACTCTTGAATGTAGCTCGGGCTGAGAATGACGCAGCCATGGGAAAGTTGACAGTTAAGCCTATCTAGTGACAGCCCATCATAGGCTAGCTGGGTGAGCTTGCAACTTGTACCATGTCGGAGTTTGATTTTCCCCATAGGGTTTCATTGATCGTGTACTCTTGAGTGTAGCTCGGGCTGAGAAGGTCGCAGCCATGGGAAAGTTGACAGTTAAGCCTATCTAGTGACAACCCATCATAGGCTAGCTGGGTGATCTTGTAACTTGTATCATGCCGGAGTTTGATTTTCACCATAGGGTTTCATTGATCGCTTACTCTGCAACTTGTATCAAGCAGGATTTCTACTTTCCCCTTAGCGCTTCATTGATCGTGTACTCTTGAGTGTAGATCGGGCTGAGAATGACGCAGCCATGGGAAAGTTGACAGTTAAGCCTATCTAGTGACAGCCCATCATAGGCTAGCTGGGTGATCTTGCAACTTGTACCATGTCGGAGTTTGATTTTCCCCATAGGGTTTCATTGATCGTGTACTCTTGAGTGTAGCTCGGGCTGAGAAGGTCGCAGCCATGGGAAAGTTGACAGTTAAGCCTATCTAGTGACAGCCCATCATAGGCTAGCTGGGTGATCTTGCAACTTGTACCATGTCGGAGTTTGATTTTCCCCATAGGGTTTCATTGATCGTGTACTCTTGAGTGTAGCTCGGGCTGAGAAGGTCGCAGCCATGGGAAAGTTGACAGTTAAGCCTATCTAGTGACAACCCATCATAGGCTAGCTGGGTGATCTTGCAACTGTTATCATGCCGGAGTTTGATTTTCACCATAGGGTTTCATTGATCGCTTACTCGGCAACTTGTATGAAGCAGGATTTCTACTTTCCCCTTAGCGCTTCATTGATCGTGTACTCTTGAGTGTAGCTCGGGCTGAGAATGACGCAGCCATGGGAAAGTTGACAGTTAAGCCTATCTAGTGACAGCCCATCATAGGCTAGCTGGGTGAGCTTGCAACTTGTACCATGTCGGAGTTTGATTTTCCCCATAGGGTTTCATTGATCGTGTACTCTTGAGTGTAGCTCGGGCTGAGAAGGTCGCAGCCATGGGAAAGTTGACAGTTAAGCCTATCTAGTGACAACCCATCATAGGCTAGCTGGGTGATCTTGTAACTTGTACCATGCCGGAGTTTGATTTTCCCCATAGGGTTTCATTGATCGTGTACTCTTGAGTGTAGCTCGAGCTGAGATGGTCGCAGCCATGGGAAAGTTGACATTTAAGCCTATCTAGTGACAACCCATCATAGGCTAGCTGGGTGATCTTGCAACTTTTATCATGCCGGAGTTTGATTTTCACCATAGGGTTTCATTGATCGCTTACTCGGCAACTTGTATGAAGCAGGATTTCTACTTTCCCCTTAGCGCTTCATTGATCGTGTACTCTTGAGTGTAGCTCGGGCTGAGAATGACGCAGCCATGGGAAAGTTGACAGTTAAGCCTATCTAGTGACAGCCCATCATAGGCTAGCTGGGTGAGCTTGCAACTTGTACCATGTCGGAGTTTGATTTTCCCCATAGGGTTTCATTGATCGTGTACTCTTGAGTGTAGCTCGGGCTGAGAAGGTCGCAGCCATGGGAAAGTTGACAGTTAAGCCTATCTAGTGACAACCCATCATAGGCTAGCTGGGTGATCTTGTAACTTGTATCATGCCGGAGTTTGATTTTCACCATAGGGTTTCATTGATCGCTTACTCGGCAACTTGTATGAAGCAGGATTTCTACTTTCCCCTTAGCGCTTCATTGATCGTGTACTCTTGAGTGTAGCTCGGGCTGAGAATGACGCAGCCATGGGAAAGTTGACAGTTAAGCCTATCTAGTGACAGCCCATCATAGGCTAGCTGGGTGAGCTTGCAACTTGTACCATGTCGGAGTTTGATTTTCCCCATAGGGTTTCATTGATCGTGTACTCTTGAGTGTAGCTCGGGCTGAGAAGGTCGCAGCCATGGGAAAGTTGACAGTTAAGCCTATCTAGTGACAACCCATCATAGGCTAGCTGGGTGATCTTGTAACTTGTATCATGCCGGAGTTTGATTTTCACCATAGGGTTTCATTGATCGCTTACTCTGCAACTTGTATCAAGCAGGATTTCTACTTTCCCCTTAGCGCTTCATTGATCGTGTACTCTTGAGTGTAGATCGGGCTGAGAATGACGCAGCCATGGGAAAGTTGACAGTTAAGCCTATCTAGTGACAGCCCATCATAGGCTAGCTGGGTGATCTTGCAACTTGTACCATGTCGGAGTTTGATTTTCCCCATACGGTTTCATTGATCGTGTACTCTTGAGTGTAGCTCGGGCTGAGAAGGTCGCAGCCATGGGAAAGTTGACAGTTAAGCCTATCTAGTGACAGCCCATCATAGGCTAGCTGGGTGATCTTGCAACTTGTACCATGTCGGAGTTTGATTTTCCCCATAGGGTTTCATTGATCGTGTACTCTTGAGTGTAGCTCGGGCTGAGAAGGTCGCAGCCATGGGAAAGTTGACAGTTAAGCCTATCTAGTGACAACCCATCATAGGCTAGCTGGGTGATCTTGCAACTGTTATCATGCCGGAGTTTGATTTTCACCATAGGGTTTCATTGATCGCTTACTCGGCAACTTGTATGAAGCAGGATTTCTACTTTCCCCTTAGCGCTTCATTGATCGTGTACTCTTGAGTGTAGCTCGGGCTGAGAATGACGCAGCCATGGGAAAGTTGACAGTTAAGCCTATCTAGTGACAGCCCATCATAGGCTAGCTGGGTGAGCTTGCAACTTGTACCATGTCGGAGTTTGATTTTCCCCATAGGGTTTCATTGATCGTGTACTCTTGAGTGTAGCTCGGGCTGAGAAGGTCGCAGCCATGGGAAAGTTGACAGTTAAGCCTATCTAGTGACAACCCATCATAGGCTAGCTGGGTGATCTTGTAACTTGTACCATGTCGGAGTTTGATTTTCCCCATAGGGTTTCATTGATCGTGTACTCTTGAGTGTAGCTCGAGCTGAGAAGGTCGCAGCCATGGGAAAGTTGACAGTTAAGCCTATCTAGTGACAACCCATCATAGGCTAGCTGGGTGATCTTGCAACTTTTATCATGCCGGAGTTTGATTTTCACCATAGGGTTTCATTGATCGCTTACTCGGCAACTTGTATGAAGCAGGATTTCTACTTTCCCCTTAGCGCTTCATTGATCGTGTACTCTTGAGTGTAGCTCGGGCTGAGAATGACGCAGCCATGGGAAAGTTGACAGTTAAGCCTATCTAGTGACAGCCCATCATAGGCTAGCTGGGTGAGCTTGCAACTTGTACCATGTCGGAGTTTGATTTTCCCCATAGGGTTTCATTGATCGTGTACTCTTGAGTGTAGCTCGGGCTGAGAAGGTCGCAGCCATGGGAAAGTTGACAGTTAAGCCTATCTAGTGACAACCCATCATAGGCTAGCTGGGTGATCTTGTAACTTGTATCATGCCGGAGTTTGATTTTCACCATAGGGTTTCATTGACCGCTTACTCGGCAACTTGTATCAAGCAGGATTTCTACTTTCCCCTTAGCGCTTCATTGATCGTGTACTCTTGAGTGTAGATCGGGCTGAGAAGGTCGCAGCCATGGGAAAGTTGACAGTTAAGCCTATCTAGTGACAACCCATCATAGGCTAGCTGGGTGATCTTGTAACTTGTATCATGCCGGAGTTTGATTTTCACCATAGGGTTTCATTGATCGCTTACTCGGCAACTTGTATCAAGCAGGATTTCTACTTTCCCCTTAGCGCTTCATTGATCGTGTACTCTTGAGTGTAGCTCGGGCTGAGAATGACGCAGCCATGGGAAAGTTGACAGTTAAGCCTATCTAGTGACAGCCCATCATAGGCTAGCTGGGTGAGCTTGCAACTTGTACCATGTCGGAGTTTGATTTTCCCCATAGGGTTTCATTGATCGTGTACTCTTGAGTGTAGCTCGGGCTGAGAAGGTCGCAGCCATGGGAAAGTTGACAGTTAAGCCTATCTAGTGACAACCCATCATAGGCTAGCTGGGTGATCTTGCAACTTGTATCATGCCGGAGTTTGATTTTCACCATAGGGTTTCATTGATCGCTTACTCGGCAACTTGTATCAAGCAGGATTTCTACTTTCCCCTTAGCGCTTCATTGATCGTGTACTCTTGAGTGTAGATCGGGCTGAGAATGACGCAGCCATGGGAAAGTTGACAGTTAAGCCTATCTAGTGACAGCCCATCATAGGCTAGCTGGGTGAGCTTACAACTTGTACCATGTCGGAGTTTGATTTTCCCCATAGGGTTTCATTGATCGTGTACTGTTGAGTGTACCTCGGGCTGAGAAGGTCGCAGCCATGGGAAAGTTGACAGTTAAGCCTATCTAGTGACAACCCATCATAGGCTAGCTGGGTGATCTTGCAACTTGTATCATGCCGGAGTTTGATTTTCACCATAGGGTTTCATTGATCGCTTACTCGGCAACTTGTATCAAGCAGGATTTCTACTTTCCCCTTAGCGCTTCATTGATCGTGTACTCTTGAGTGTAGATCGGGCTGAGAATGACGCAGCCATGGGAAAGTTGACAGTTAAGCCTATCTAGTGACAGCCCATCATAGGCTAGCTGGGTGATCTTTCAACTTGTACCATGTCGGAGTTTGATTTTCCCCATACGGTTACACTGATCGTGTACTCTTGAGTGTAGCTCGGGCTGAGAAGGTCGCAGCCATGGGAAAGTTGACAGTTAAGCCTATCTAGTGACAACCCATCATAGGCTAGCTGGGTGATCTTGCAACTTTTATCATGCCGGAGTTTGATTTTCACCATAGGGTTTCATTGATCGCTTACTCGGCAACTTGTATGAAGCAGGATTTCTACTTTCCCCTTAGCGCTTCGTTGATCGTGTACTCTTGAGTGTAGCTCGGGCTGAGAATGACGCAGCCATGGGAAAGTTGACAGTTAAGCCTATCTAGTGACAGCCCATCATAGGCTAGCTTGGTGAGCTTGCAACTTGTACCATGTCGGAGTTTGATTTTCCCCATAGGGTTTCATTGATCGTGTACTCTTGAGTGTAGTTCGGGCTGAGAAGGTCGCAGCCATGGGAAAGTTGACAGTTAAGCCTATCTAGTGACAACCCATCATAGGCTAGCTGGGTGATCTTGCAACTTTTATCATGCCGGAGTTTGATTTTCACCATAGGGTTTCATTGATCGCTTACTCGGCAACTTGTATCAAGCAGGATTTCTACTTTCCCCTTAGCGCTTCATTGATCGTGTACTCTTGAGTGTAGCTCGGGCTGAGAATGACGCAGCCATGGGAAAGTTGACAGTTAAGCCTATCTAGTGACAGCCCATCATAGGCTAGCTGGGTGAGCTTGCAACTTGTACCATGTCGGAGTTTGATTTTCCCCATAGGGTTTCATTGATCGTGTACTCTTGAGTGTAGCTCGGGCTGAGAAGGTCGCAGCCATGGGAAAGTTGACAGTTAAGCCTATCTAGTGACAGCCCATCATAGGCTAGCTGGGTGAGCTTGCAACTTGTACCATGTCGGAGTTTGATTTTCCCCATAGGGTTTCATTGATCGTGTACTCTTGAGTGTAGCTCGGGCTGAGAAGGTCGCAGCCATGGGAAAGTTGACAGTTAAACCTATCTAGTGACAACCCATCATAGGCTAGCTGGGTGATCTTGCAACTTTTATCATGCCGGAGTTTGATTTTCACCATAGGGTTTCATTGATCGCTTACTCGGCAACTTGTATGAAGCAGGATTTCTACTTTCCCCTTAGCGCTTCATTGATCGTGTACTCTTGAATGTAGCTCGGGCTGAGAATGACGCAGCCATGGGAAAGTTGACAGTTAAGCCTATCTAGTGACAACCCATCATAGGCTAGCTGGGTGAGCTTGCAACTTGTACCATGTCGGAGTTTGATTTTCCCCATAGGGTTTCATTGATCGTGTACTCTTGAGTGTAGCTCGGGCTGAGAAGGTCGCAGCCATGGGAAAGTTGACAGTTAAGCCTATCTAGTGACAACCCATCATAGGCTAGCTGGGTGATCTTGTAACTTGTATCATGCCGGAGTTTGATTTTCACCATAGGGTTTCATTGATCGCTTACTCGGCAACTTGTATCAAGCAGGATTTCTACTTTCCCCTTAGCGCTTCATTGATCGTGTACTCTTGAGTGTAGATCGGGCTGAGAATGACGCAGCCATGGGAAAGTTGACAGTTAAACCTATCTAGTGACAGCCCATCATAGGCTAGCTGGGTGATCTTGCAACTTGTACCATGTCGGAGTTTGATTTTCCCCATACGGTTTCATTGATCGTGTACTCTTGAGTGTAGCTCGGGCTGAGAAGGTCGCAGCCATGGGAAAGTTGACAGTTAAGCCTATCTAGTGACAACCCATCATAGGCTAGCTGGGTGATCTTGCAACTTTTATCATGCCGGAGTTTGATTTTCACCATAGGGTTTCATTGATCGCTTACTCGGCAACTTGTATGAAGCAGGATTTCTACTTTCCCCTTAGCGCTTCATTGATCGTGTACTCTTGAGTGTAGCTCGGGCTGAGAATGACGCAGCCATGGGAAAGTTGACAGTTAAGCCTATCTAGTGACAGCCCATCATAGGCTAGCTGGGTGAGCTTGCAACTTGTACCATGTCGGAGTTTGATTTTCCCCATAGGGTTTCATTGATCGTGTACTCTTGAGTGTAGTTCGGGCTGAGAAGGTCGCAGCCATGGGAAAGTTGACAGTTAAGCCTATCTAGTGACAACCCATCATAGGCTAGCTGGGTGATCTTGCAACTTTTATCATGCCGGAGTTTGATTTTCACCATAGGGTTTCATTGATCGCTTACTCGGCAACTTGTATGAAGCAGGATTTCTACTTTCCCCTTAGCGCTTCATTGATCGTGTACTCTTGAGTGTAGCTCGGGCTGAGAATGACGCAGCCATGGGAAAGTTGACAGTTAAGCCTATCTAGTGACAGCCCATCATAGGCTAGCTGGGTGAGCTTGCAACTTGTACCATGTCGGAGTTTGATTTTCCCCATAGGGTTTCATTGATCGTGTACTCTTGAGTGTAGCTCGGGCTGAGAAGGTCGCAGCCATGGGAAAGTTGACAGTTAAGCCTATCTAGTGACAACCCATCATAGGCTAGCTGGGTGATCTTGTAACTTGTACCATGCCGGAGTTTGATTTTCCCCATAGGGTTTCATTGATCGTGTACTCTTGAGTGTAGCTCGAGCTGAGAAGGTCGCAGCCATGGGAAAGTTGACAGTTAAGCCTATCTAGTGACAACCCATCATAGGCTAGCTGGGTGATCTTGCAACTTTTATCATGCCGGAGTTTGATTTTCACCATAGGGTTTCATTGATCGCTTACTCTGCAACTTGTATCAAGCAGGATTTCTACTTTCCCCTTAGCGCTTCATTGATCGTGTACTCTTGAGTGTAGATCGGGCTGAGAATGACGCAGCCATGGGAAAGTTGACAGTTAAGCCTATCTAGTGACAGCCCATCATAGGCTAGCTGGGTGATCTTGCAACTTGTACCATGTCGGAGTTTGATTTTCCCCATACGGTTTCATTGATCGTGTACTCTTGAGTGTAGCTCGGGCTGAGAAGGTCGCAGCCATGGGAAAGTTGACAGTTAAGCCTATCTAGTGACAACCCATCATAGGCTAGCTGGGTGATCTTGTAACTTGTATCATGCCGGAGTTTGATTTTCACCATAGGGTTTCATTGATCGCTTACTCGGCAACTTGTATCAAGCAGGATTTCTACTTTCCCCTTAGCGCTTCATTGATCGTGTACTCTTGAGTGTAGCTCGGGCTGAGAATGACGCAGCCATGGGAAAGTTGACAGTTAAGCCTATCTAGTGACAGCCCATCATAGGCTAGCTGGGTGAGCTTGCAACTTGTACCATGTCGGAGTTTGATTTTCCCCATAGGGTTTCATTGATCGTGTACTCTTGAGTGTAGCTCGGGCTGAGAAGGTCGCAGCCATGGGAAAGTTGACAGTTAAGCCTATCTAGTGACAACCCATCATAGGCTAGCTGGGTGATCTTGTAACTTGTATCATGCCGGAGTTTGATTTTCACCATAGGGTTTCATTGATCGCTTACTCGGCAACTTGTATCAAGCAGGATTTCTACTTTCCCCTTAGCGCTTCATTGATCGTGTACTCTTGAGTGTAGCTCGGGCTGAGAATGACGCAGCCATGGGAAAGTTGACAGTTAAGCCTATCTAGTGACAGCCCATCATAGGCTAGCTGGGTGAGCTTGCAACTTGTACCATGTCGGAGTTTGATTTTCCCCATAGGGTTTCATTGATCGTGTACTCTTGAGTGTAGCTCGGGCTGAGAAGGTCGCAGCCATGGGAAAGTTGACAGTTAAGCCTATCTAGTGACAACCCATCATAGGCTAGCTGGGTGATCTTGTAACTTGTATCATGCCGGAGTTTGATTTTCACCATAGGGTTTCATTGATCGCTTACTCGGCAACTTGTATCAAGCAGGATTTCTACTTTCCCCTTAGCGCTTCATTGATCGTGTACTCTTGAGTGTAGATCGGGCTGAGAATGACGCAGCCATGGGAAAGTTGACAGTTAAACCTATCTAGTGACAGCCCATCATAGGCTAGCTGGGTGATCTTGCAACTTGTACCATGTCGGAGTTTGATTTTCCCCATACGGTTTCATTGATCGTGTACTCTTGAGTGTAGCTCGGGCTGAGAAGGTCGCAGCCATGGGAAAGTTGACAGTTAAGCCTATCTAGTGACAACCCATCATAGGCTAGCTGGGTGATCTTGCAACTTTTATCATGCCGGAGTTTGATTTTCACCATAGGGTTTCATTGATCGCTTACTCGGCAACTTGTATGAAGCAGGATTTCTACTTTCCCCTTAGCGCTTCATTGATCGTGTACTCTTGAGTGTAGCTCGGGCTGAGAATGACGCAGCCATGGGAAAGTTGACAGTTAAGCCTATCTAGTGACAGCCCATCATAGGCTAGCTGGGTGAGCTTGCAACTTGTACCATGTCGGAGTTTGATTTTCCCCATAGGGTTTCATTGATCGTGTACTCTTGAGTGTAGTTCGGGCTGAGAAGGTCGCAGCCATGGGAAAGTTGACAGTTAAGCCTATCTAGTGACAACCCATCATAGGCTAGCTGGGTGATCTTGCAACTTTTATCATGCCGGAGTTTGATTTTCACCATAGGGTTTCATTGATCGCTTACTCGGCAACTTGTATCAAGCAGGATTTCTACTTTCCCCTTAGCGCTTCATTGATCGTGTACTCTTGAGTGTAGCTCGGGCTGAGAATGACGCAGCCATGGGAAAGTTGACAGTTAAGCCTATCTAGTGACAGCCCATCATAGGCTAGCTGGGTGAGCTTGCAACTTGTACCATGTCGGAGTTTGATTTTCCCCATAGGGTTTCATTGATCGTGTACTCTTGAGTGTAGCTCGGGCTGAGAAGGTCGCAGCCATGGGAAAGTTGACAGTTAAGCCTATCTAGTGACAACCCATCATAGGCTAGCTGGGTGATCTTGTAACTTGTACCATGTCGGAGTTTGATTTTCCCCATAGGGTTTCATTGATCGTGTACTCTTGAGTGTAGCTCGAGCTGAGAAGGTCGCAGCCATGGGAAAGTTGACAGTTAAGCCTATCTAGTGACAACCCATCATAGGCTAGCTGGGTGATCTTGCAACTTTTATCATGCCGGAGTTTGATTTTCACCATAGGGTTTCATTGATCGCTTACTCGGCAACTTGTATGAAGCAGGATTTCTACTTTCCCCTTAGCGCTTCATTGATCGTGTACTCTTGAGTGTAGCTCGGGCTGAGAATGACGCAGCCATGGGAAAGTTGACAGTTAAGCCTATCTAGTGACAGCCCATCATAGGCTAGCTGGGTGAGCTTGCAACTTGTACCATGTCGGAGTTTGATTTTCCCCATAGGGTTTCATTGATCGTGTACTCTTGAGTGTAGCTCGGGCTGAGAAGGTCGCAGCCATGGGAAAGTTGACAGTTAAGCCTATCTAGTGACAACCCATCATAGGCTAGCTGGGTGATCTTGTAACTTGTATCATGCCGGAGTTTGATTTTCACCATAGGGTTTCATTGACCGCTTACTCGGCAACTTGTATCAAGCAGGATTTCTACTTTCCCCTTAGCGCTTCATTGATCGTGTACTCTTGAGTGTAGATCGGGCTGAGAAGGTCGCAGCCATGGGAAAGTTGACAGTTAAGCCTATCTAGTGACAACCCATCATAGGCTAGCTGGGTGATCTTGTAACTTGTATCATGCCGGAGTTTGATTTTCACCATAGGGTTTCATTGATCGCTTACTCGGCAACTTGTATCAAGCAGGATTTCTACTTTCCCCTTAGCGCTTCATTGATCGTGTACTCTTGAGTGTAGCTCGGGCTGAGAATGACGCAGCCATGGGAAAGTTGACAGTTAAGCCTATCTAGTGACAGCCCATCATAGGCTAGCTGGGTGAGCTTGCAACTTGTACCATGTCGGAGTTTGATTTTCCCCATAGGGTTTCATTGATCGTGTACTCTTGAGTGTAGCTCGGGCTGAGAAGGTCGCAGCCATGGGAAAGTTGACAGTTAAGCCTATCTAGTGACAACCCATCATAGGCTAGCTGGGTGATCTTGCAACTTGTATCATGCCGGAGTTTGATTTTCACCATAGGGTTTCATTGATCGCTTACTCGGCAACTTGTATCAAGCAGGATTTCTACTTTCCCCTTAGCGCTTCATTGATCGTGTACTCTTGAGTGTAGATCGGGCTGAGAATGACGCAGCCATGGGAAAGTTGACAGTTAAGCCTATCTAGTGACAGCCCATCATAGGCTAGCTGGGTGAGCTTACAACTTGTACCATGTCGGAGTTTGATTTTCCCCATAGGGTTTCATTGATCGTGTACTGTTGAGTGTACCTCGGGCTGAGAAGGTCGCAGCCATGGGAAAGTTGACAGTTAAGCCTATCTAGTGACAACCCATCATAGGCTAGCTGGGTGATCTTGCAACTTGTATCATGCCGGAGTTTGATTTTCACCATAGGGTTTCATTGATCGCTTACTCGGCAACTTGTATCAAGCAGGATTTCTACTTTCCCCTTAGCGCTTCATTGATCGTGTACTCTTGAGTGTAGATCGGGCTGAGAATGACGCAGCCATGGGAAAGTTGACAGTTAAGCCTATCTAGTGACAGCCCATCATAGGCTAGCTGGGTGATCTTTCAACTTGTACCATGTCGGAGTTTGATTTTCCCCATACGGTTACACTGATCGTGTACTCTTGAGTGTAGCTCGGGCTGAGAAGGTCGCAGCCATGGGAAAGTTGACAGTTAAGCCTATCTAGTGACAACCCATCATAGGCTAGCTGGGTGATCTTGCAACTTTTATCATGCCGGAGTTTGATTTTCACCATAGGGTTTCATTGATCGCTTACTCGGCAACTTGTATGAAGCAGGATTTCTACTTTCCCCTTAGCGCTTCGTTGATCGTGTACTCTTGAGTGTAGCTCGGGCTGAGAATGACGCAGCCATGGGAAAGTTGACAGTTAAGCCTATCTAGTGACAGCCCATCATAGGCTAGCTTGGTGAGCTTGCAACTTGTACCATGTCGGAGTTTGATTTTCCCCATAGGGTTTCATTGATCGTGTACTCTTGAGTGTAGTTCGGGCTGAGAAGGTCGCAGCCATGGGAAAGTTGACAGTTAAGCCTATCTAGTGACAACCCATCATAGGCTAGCTGGGTGATCTTGCAACTTTTATCATGCCGGAGTTTGATTTTCACCATAGGGTTTCATTGATCGCTTACTCGGCAACTTGTATCAAGCAGGATTTCTACTTTCCCCTTAGCGCTTCATTGATCGTGTACTCTTGAGTGTAGCTCGGGCTGAGAATGACGCAGCCATGGGAAAGTTGACAGTTAAGCCTATCTAGTGACAGCCCATCATAGGCTAGCTGGGTGAGCTTGCAACTTGTACCATGTCGGAGTTTGATTTTCCCCATAGGGTTTCATTGATCGTGTACTCTTGAGTGTAGCTCGGGCTGAGAAGGTCGCAGCCATGGGAAAGTTGACAGTTAAGCCTATCTAGTGACAGCCCATCATAGGCTAGCTGGGTGAGCTTGCAACTTGTACCATGTCGGAGTTTGATTTTCCCCATAGGGTTTCATTGATCGTGTACTCTTGAGTGTAGCTCGGGCTGAGAAGGTCGCAGCCATGGGAAAGTTGACAGTTAAACCTATCTAGTGACAACCCATCATAGGCTAGCTGGGTGATCTTGCAACTTTTATCATGCCGGAGTTTGATTTTCACCATAGGGTTTCATTGATCGCTTACTCGGCAACTTGTATGAAGCAGGATTTCTACTTTCCCCTTAGCGCTTCATTGATCGTGTACTCTTGAATGTAGCTCGGGCTGAGAATGACGCAGCCATGGGAAAGTTGACAGTTAAGCCTATCTAGTGACAACCCATCATAGGCTAGCTGGGTGAGCTTGCAACTTGTACCATGTCGGAGTTTGATTTTCCCCATAGGGTTTCATTGATCGTGTACTCTTGAGTGTAGCTCGGGCTGAGAAGGTCGCAGCCATGGGAAAGTTGACAGTTAAGCCTATCTAGTGACAACCCATCATAGGCTAGCTGGGTGATCTTGTAACTTGTATCATGCCGGAGTTTGATTTTCACCATAGGGTTTCATTGATCGCTTACTCGGCAACTTGTATCAAGCAGGATTTCTACTTTCCCCTTAGCGCTTCATTGATCGTGTACTCTTGAGTGTAGATCGGGCTGAGAATGACGCAGCCATGGGAAAGTTGACAGTTAAACCTATCTAGTGACAGCCCATCATAGGCTAGCTGGGTGATCTTGCAACTTGTACCATGTCGGAGTTTGATTTTCCCCATACGGTTTCATTGATCGTGTACTCTTGAGTGTAGCTCGGGCTGAGAAGGTCGCAGCCATGGGAAAGTTGACAGTTAAGCCTATCTAGTGACAACCCATCATAGGCTAGCTGGGTGATCTTGCAACTTTTATCATGCCGGAGTTTGATTTTCACCATAGGGTTTCATTGATCGCTTACTCGGCAACTTGTATGAAGCAGGATTTCTACTTTCCCCTTAGCGCTTCATTGATCGTGTACTCTTGAGTGTAGCTCGGGCTGAGAATGACGCAGCCATGGGAAAGTTGACAGTTAAGCCTATCTAGTGACAGCCCATCATAGGCTAGCTGGGTGAGCTTGCAACTTGTACCATGTCGGAGTTTGATTTTCCCCATAGGGTTTCATTGATCGTGTACTCTTGAGTGTAGTTCGGGCTGAGAAGGTCGCAGCCATGGGAAAGTTGACAGTTAAGCCTATCTAGTGACAACCCATCATAGGCTAGCTGGGTGATCTTGCAACTTTTATCATGCCGGAGTTTGATTTTCACCATAGGGTTTCATTGATCGCTTACTCGGCAACTTGTATGAAGCAGGATTTCTACTTTCCCCTTAGCGCTTCATTGATCGTGTACTCTTGAGTGTAGCTCGGGCTGAGAATGACGCAGCCATGGGAAAGTTGACAGTTAAGCCTATCTAGTGACAGCCCATCATAGGCTAGCTGGGTGAGCTTGCAACTTGTACCATGTCGGAGTTTGATTTTCCCCATAGGGTTTCATTGATCGTGTACTCTTGAGTGTAGCTCGGGCTGAGAAGGTCGCAGCCATGGGAAAGTTGACAGTTAAGCCTATCTAGTGACAACCCATCATAGGCTAGCTGGGTGATCTTGTAACTTGTACCATGCCGGAGTTTGATTTTCCCCATAGGGTTTCATTGATCGTGTACTCTTGAGTGTAGCTCGAGCTGAGAAGGTCGCAGCCATGGGAAAGTTGACAGTTAAGCCTATCTAGTGACAACCCATCATAGGCTAGCTGGGTGATCTTGCAACTTTTATCATGCCGGAGTTTGATTTTCACCATAGGGTTTCATTGATCGCTTACTCTGCAACTTGTATCAAGCAGGATTTCTACTTTCCCCTTAGCGCTTCATTGATCGTGTACTCTTGAGTGTAGATCGGGCTGAGAATGACGCAGCCATGGGAAAGTTGACAGTTAAGCCTATCTAGTGACAGCCCATCATAGGCTAGCTGGGTGATCTTGCAACTTGTACCATGTCGGAGTTTGATTTTCCCCATACGGTTTCATTGATCGTGTACTCTTGAGTGTAGCTCGGGCTGAGAAGGTCGCAGCCATGGGAAAGTTGACAGTTAAGCCTATCTAGTGACAACCCATCATAGGCTAGCTGGGTGATCTTGTAACTTGTATCATGCCGGAGTTTGATTTTCACCATAGGGTTTCATTGATCGCTTACTCGGCAACTTGTATCAAGCAGGATTTCTACTTTCCCCTTAGCGCTTCATTGATCGTGTACTCTTGAGTGTAGCTCGGGCTGAGAATGACGCAGCCATGGGAAAGTTGACAGTTAAGCCTATCTAGTGACAGCCCATCATAGGCTAGCTGGGTGAGCTTGCAACTTGTACCATGTCGGAGTTTGATTTTCCCCATAGGGTTTCATTGATCGTGTACTCTTGAGTGTAGCTCGGGCTGAGAAGGTCGCAGCCATGGGAAAGTTGACAGTTAAGCCTATCTAGTGACAACCCATCATAGGCTAGCTGGGTGATCTTGTAACTTGTATCATGCCGGAGTTTGATTTTCACCATAGGGTTTCATTGATCGCTTACTCGGCAACTTGTATCAAGCAGGATTTCTACTTTCCCCTTAGCGCTTCATTGATCGTGTACTCTTGAGTGTAGCTCGGGCTGAGAATGACGCAGCCATGGGAAAGTTGACAGTTAAGCCTATCTAGTGACAGCCCATCATAGGCTAGCTGGGTGAGCTTGCAACTTGTACCATGTCGGAGTTTGATTTTCCCCATAGGGTTTCATTGATCGTGTACTCTTGAGTGTAGCTCGGGCTGAGAAGGTCGCAGCCATGGGAAAGTTGACAGTTAAGCCTATCTAGTGACAACCCATCATAGGCTAGCTGGGTGATCTTGTAACTTGTATCATGCCGGAGTTTGATTTTCACCATAGGGTTTCATTGATCGCTTACTCGGCAACTTGTATCAAGCAGGATTTCTACTTTCCCCTTAGCGCTTCATTGATCGTGTACTCTTGAGTGTAGATCGGGCTGAGAATGACGCAGCCATGGGAAAGTTGACAGTTAAACCTATCTAGTGACAGCCCATCATAGGCTAGCTGGGTGATCTTGCAACTTGTACCATGTCGGAGTTTGATTTTCCCCATACGGTTTCATTGATCGTGTACTCTTGAGTGTAGCTCGGGCTGAGAAGGTCGCAGCCATGGGAAAGTTGACAGTTAAGCCTATCTAGTGACAACCCATCATAGGCTAGCTGGGTGATCTTGCAACTTTTATCATGCCGGAGTTTGATTTTCACCATAGGGTTTCATTGATCGCTTACTCGGCAACTTGTATGAAGCAGGATTTCTACTTTCCCCTTAGCGCTTCATTGATCGTGTACTCTTGAGTGTAGCTCGGGCTGAGAATGACGCAGCCATGGGAAAGTTGACAGTTAAGCCTATCTAGTGACAGCCCATCATAGGCTAGCTGGGTGAGCTTGCAACTTGTACCATGTCGGAGTTTGATTTTCCCCATAGGGTTTCATTGATCGTGTACTCTTGAGTGTAGTTCGGGCTGAGAAGGTCGCAGCCATGGGAAAGTTGACAGTTAAGCCTATCTAGTGACAACCCATCATAGGCTAGCTGGGTGATCTTGCAACTTTTATCATGCCGGAGTTTGATTTTCACCATAGGGTTTCATTGATCGCTTACTCGGCAACTTGTATCAAGCAGGATTTCTACTTTCCCCTTAGCGCTTCATTGATCGTGTACTCTTGAGTGTAGCTCGGGCTGAGAATGACGCAGCCATGGGAAAGTTGACAGTTAAGCCTATCTAGTGACAGCCCATCATAGGCTAGCTGGGTGAGCTTGCAACTTGTACCATGTCGGAGTTTGATTTTCCCCATAGGGTTTCATTGATCGTGTACTCTTGAGTGTAGCTCGGGCTGAGAAGGTCGCAGCCATGGGAAAGTTGACAGTTAAGCCTATCTAGTGACAACCCATCATAGGCTAGCTGGGTGATCTTGTAACTTGTACCATGTCGGAGTTTGATTTTCCCCATAGGGTTTCATTGATCGTGTACTCTTGAGTGTAGCTCGAGCTGAGAAGGTCGCAGCCATGGGAAAGTTGACAGTTAAGCCTATCTAGTGACAACCCATCATAGGCTAGCTGGGTGATCTTGCAACTTTTATCATGCCGGAGTTTGATTTTCACCATAGGGTTTCATTGATCGCTTACTCGGCAACTTGTATGAAGCAGGATTTCTACTTTCCCCTTAGCGCTTCATTGATCGTGTACTCTTGAGTGTAGCTCGGGCTGAGAATGACGCAGCCATGGGAAAGTTGACAGTTAAGCCTATCTAGTGACAGCCCATCATAGGCTAGCTGGGTGAGCTTGCAACTTGTACCATGTCGGAGTTTGATTTTCCCCATAGGGTTTCATTGATCGTGTACTCTTGAGTGTAGCTCGGGCTGAGAAGGTCGCAGCCATGGGAAAGTTGACAGTTAAGCCTATCTAGTGACAACCCATCATAGGCTAGCTGGGTGATCTTGTAACTTGTATCATGCCGGAGTTTGATTTTCACCATAGGGTTTCATTGACCGCTTACTCGGCAACTTGTATCAAGCAGGATTTCTACTTTCCCCTTAGCGCTTCATTGATCGTGTACTCTTGAGTGTAGATCGGGCTGAGAAGGTCGCAGCCATGGGAAAGTTGACAGTTAAGCCTATCTAGTGACAACCCATCATAGGCTAGCTGGGTGATCTTGTAACTTGTATCATGCCGGAGTTTGATTTTCACCATAGGGTTTCATTGATCGCTTACTCGGCAACTTGTATCAAGCAGGATTTCTACTTTCCCCTTAGCGCTTCATTGATCGTGTACTCTTGAGTGTAGCTCGGGCTGAGAATGACGCAGCCATGGGAAAGTTGACAGTTAAGCCTATCTAGTGACAGCCCATCATAGGCTAGCTGGGTGAGCTTGCAACTTGTACCATGTCGGAGTTTGATTTTCCCCATAGGGTTTCATTGATCGTGTACTCTTGAGTGTAGCTCGGGCTGAGAAGGTCGCAGCCATGGGAAAGTTGACAGTTAAGCCTATCTAGTGACAACCCATCATAGGCTAGCTGGGTGATCTTGCAACTTGTATCATGCCGGAGTTTGATTTTCACCATAGGGTTTCATTGATCGCTTACTCGGCAACTTGTATCAAGCAGGATTTCTACTTTCCCCTTAGCGCTTCATTGATCGTGTACTCTTGAGTGTAGATCGGGCTGAGAATGACGCAGCCATGGGAAAGTTGACAGTTAAGCCTATCTAGTGACAGCCCATCATAGGCTAGCTGGGTGAGCTTACAACTTGTACCATGTCGGAGTTTGATTTTCCCCATAGGGTTTCATTGATCGTGTACTGTTGAGTGTACCTCGGGCTGAGAAGGTCGCAGCCATGGGAAAGTTGACAGTTAAGCCTATCTAGTGACAACCCATCATAGGCTAGCTGGGTGATCTTGCAACTTGTATCATGCCGGAGTTTGATTTTCACCATAGGGTTTCATTGATCGCTTACTCGGCAACTTGTATCAAGCAGGATTTCTACTTTCCCCTTAGCGCTTCATTGATCGTGTACTCTTGAGTGTAGATCGGGCTGAGAATGACGCAGCCATGGGAAAGTTGACAGTTAAGCCTATCTAGTGACAGCCCATCATAGGCTAGCTGGGTGATCTTTCAACTTGTACCATGTCGGAGTTTGATTTTCCCCATACGGTTACACTGATCGTGTACTCTTGAGTGTAGCTCGGGCTGAGAAGGTCGCAGCCATGGGAAAGTTGACAGTTAAGCCTATCTAGTGACAACCCATCATAGGCTAGCTGGGTGATCTTGCAACTTTTATCATGCCGGAGTTTGATTTTCACCATAGGGTTTCATTGATCGCTTACTCGGCAACTTGTATGAAGCAGGATTTCTACTTTCCCCTTAGCGCTTCGTTGATCGTGTACTCTTGAGTGTAGCTCGGGCTGAGAATGACGCAGCCATGGGAAAGTTGACAGTTAAGCCTATCTAGTGACAGCCCATCATAGGCTAGCTTGGTGAGCTTGCAACTTGTACCATGTCGGAGTTTGATTTTCCCCATAGGGTTTCATTGATCGTGTACTCTTGAGTGTAGTTCGGGCTGAGAAGGTCGCAGCCATGGGAAAGTTGACAGTTAAGCCTATCTAGTGACAACCCATCATAGGCTAGCTGGGTGATCTTGCAACTTTTATCATGCCGGAGTTTGATTTTCACCATAGGGTTTCATTGATCGCTTACTCGGCAACTTGTATCAAGCAGGATTTCTACTTTCCCCTTAGCGCTTCATTGATCGTGTACTCTTGAGTGTAGCTCGGGCTGAGAATGACGCAGCCATGGGAAAGTTGACAGTTAAGCCTATCTAGTGACAGCCCATCATAGGCTAGCTGGGTGAGCTTGCAACTTGTACCATGTCGGAGTTTGATTTTCCCCATAGGGTTTCATTGATCGTGTACTCTTGAGTGTAGCTCGGGCTGAGAAGGTCGCAGCCATGGGAAAGTTGACAGTTAAGCCTATCTAGTGACAGCCCATCATAGGCTAGCTGGGTGAGCTTGCAACTTGTACCATGTCGGAGTTTGATTTTCCCCATAGGGTTTCATTGATCGTGTACTCTTGAGTGTAGCTCGGGCTGAGAAGGTCGCAGCCATGGGAAAGTTGACAGTTAAACCTATCTAGTGACAACCCATCATAGGCTAGCTGGGTGATCTTGCAACTTTTATCATGCCGGAGTTTGATTTTCACCATAGGGTTTCATTGATCGCTTACTCGGCAACTTGTATGAAGCAGGATTTCTACTTTCCCCTTAGCGCTTCATTGATCGTGTACTCTTGAATGTAGCTCGGGCTGAGAATGACGCAGCCATGGGAAAGTTGACAGTTAAGCCTATCTAGTGACAACCCATCATAGGCTAGCTGGGTGAGCTTGCAACTTGTACCATGTCGGAGTTTGATTTTCCCCATAGGGTTTCATTGATCGTGTACTCTTGAGTGTAGCTCGGGCTGAGAAGGTCGCAGCCATGGGAAAGTTGACAGTTAAGCCTATCTAGTGACAACCCATCATAGGCTAGCTGGGTGATCTTGTAACTTGTATCATGCCGGAGTTTGATTTTCACCATAGGGTTTCATTGATCGCTTACTCGGCAACTTGTATCAAGCAGGATTTCTACTTTCCCCTTAGCGCTTCATTGATCGTGTACTCTTGAGTGTAGATCGGGCTGAGAATGACGCAGCCATGGGAAAGTTGACAGTTAAACCTATCTAGTGACAGCCCATCATAGGCTAGCTGGGTGATCTTGCAACTTGTACCATGTCGGAGTTTGATTTTCCCCATACGGTTTCATTGATCGTGTACTCTTGAGTGTAGCTCGGGCTGAGAAGGTCGCAGCCATGGGAAAGTTGACAGTTAAGCCTATCTAGTGACAACCCATCATAGGCTAGCTGGGTGATCTTGCAACTTTTATCATGCCGGAGTTTGATTTTCACCATAGGGTTTCATTGATCGCTTACTCGGCAACTTGTATGAAGCAGGATTTCTACTTTCCCCTTAGCGCTTCATTGATCGTGTACTCTTGAGTGTAGCTCGGGCTGAGAATGACGCAGCCATGGGAAAGTTGACAGTTAAGCCTATCTAGTGACAGCCCATCATAGGCTAGCTGGGTGAGCTTGCAACTTGTACCATGTCGGAGTTTGATTTTCCCCATAGGGTTTCATTGATCGTGTACTCTTGAGTGTAGTTCGGGCTGAGAAGGTCGCAGCCATGGGAAAGTTGACAGTTAAGCCTATCTAGTGACAACCCATCATAGGCTAGCTGGGTGATCTTGCAACTTTTATCATGCCGGAGTTTGATTTTCACCATAGGGTTTCATTGATCGCTTACTCGGCAACTTGTATGAAGCAGGATTTCTACTTTCCCCTTAGCGCTTCATTGATCGTGTACTCTTGAGTGTAGCTCGGGCTGAGAATGACGCAGCCATGGGAAAGTTGACAGTTAAGCCTATCTAGTGACAGCCCATCATAGGCTAGCTGGGTGAGCTTGCAACTTGTACCATGTCGGAGTTTGATTTTCCCCATAGGGTTTCATTGATCGTGTACTCTTGAGTGTAGCTCGGGCTGAGAAGGTCGCAGCCATGGGAAAGTTGACAGTTAAGCCTATCTAGTGACAACCCATCATAGGCTAGCTGGGTGATCTTGTAACTTGTACCATGCCGGAGTTTGATTTTCCCCATAGGGTTTCATTGATCGTGTACTCTTGAGTGTAGCTCGAGCTGAGAAGGTCGCAGCCATGGGAAAGTTGACAGTTAAGCCTATCTAGTGACAACCCATCATAGGCTAGCTGGGTGATCTTGCAACTTTTATCATGCCGGAGTTTGATTTTCACCATAGGGTTTCATTGATCGCTTACTCTGCAACTTGTATCAAGCAGGATTTCTACTTTCCCCTTAGCGCTTCATTGATCGTGTACTCTTGAGTGTAGATCGGGCTGAGAATGACGCAGCCATGGGAAAGTTGACAGTTAAGCCTATCTAGTGACAGCCCATCATAGGCTAGCTGGGTGATCTTGCAACTTGTACCATGTCGGAGTTTGATTTTCCCCATACGGTTTCATTGATCGTGTACTCTTGAGTGTAGCTCGGGCTGAGAAGGTCGCAGCCATGGGAAAGTTGACAGTTAAGCCTATCTAGTGACAACCCATCATAGGCTAGCTGGGTGATCTTGTAACTTGTATCATGCCGGAGTTTGATTTTCACCATAGGGTTTCATTGATCGCTTACTCGGCAACTTGTATCAAGCAGGATTTCTACTTTCCCCTTAGCGCTTCATTGATCGTGTACTCTTGAGTGTAGCTCGGGCTGAGAATGACGCAGCCATGGGAAAGTTGACAGTTAAGCCTATCTAGTGACAGCCCATCATAGGCTAGCTGGGTGAGCTTGCAACTTGTACCATGTCGGAGTTTGATTTTCCCCATAGGGTTTCATTGATCGTGTACTCTTGAGTGTAGCTCGGGCTGAGAAGGTCGCAGCCATGGGAAAGTTGACAGTTAAGCCTATCTAGTGACAACCCATCATAGGCTAGCTGGGTGATCTTGTAACTTGTATCATGCCGGAGTTTGATTTTCACCATAGGGTTTCATTGATCGCTTACTCGGCAACTTGTATCAAGCAGGATTTCTACTTTCCCCTTAGCGCTTCATTGATCGTGTACTCTTGAGTGTAGCTCGGGCTGAGAATGAC
>NW_027439928.1:0-37956 GCF_031893055.1 Leptodactylus fuscus
TAATCCTATCAGCGGGGGCGAGGTGTACGGTGACATAATCCTATCAGCGGGGGCGAGGGTGTACGGTGACCATAATCCTATCAGCGGGGGCGGGGTGTACGGTGACCATAATCCTATCAGCGGGGGCGGGGTGTACGGTGACCATAATCCTATCAGCGGGGGCGGGGTGTACGGTGACCATAATCCTATCAGTGGGGGCGGGGTGTACGGTGACCATAATTCCTATCAGCGGGGGCGGGGGGTACGGTGACCATAATCCTATCAGCGGGGGGGGGGGGTGTACGGTGACCATAATCCTATCAGCGGGGGCGGGGTGTACGGTGACCATAAATCCTATCAGCGGGGGCGGGGGGGTACGGTGACCATAATCCTATCAGCGGGGGCGGGGGTGTACGGTGACCATAATCCTATCAGTGGGGGGCGGGGGTGTACGGTGACCATAATCCTATCAGTGGGGGGGTGGGGTGTATGGTGACCATAATCCTATCAGCGGGGGCGGGGTGTACGGTGACCATAATCCTATCAGTGGGGGCGGGGTGTACGGTGACCATAATCCTATCAGTGGGGGGGTGGGGTGTACGGTGACCATAATCCTATCAGCGGGGGGGGGGGGGGTGTACGCTGACCATAATCCTATCAGCAGGGGGGGGGGTGTACGGTGACCATAATCCTATCAGCGGGGGGGGGGGGGGTGTACGGTGACCATAATCCTATCAGCGGGGGCGGGGTGTACGGTGACCATAATCCTATCAGTGGGGGCGGGTGTGTACGGTGACCATAATCCTATCAGTGGGGGGTGGGGTGTATGGTGACCATAATCCTATCAGCGGGGGCGGGGTGTATGGTGACCATAATCCTATCAGCGGGGGAGGGGTGTACGGTGACCATAATCCTATCAGCGGAGGGGGGGGGGGGGTGTACGGTGACCATAATCCTATCAGCGGGGGGGGGGGGGTTGTACGGTGACCATAATCCCTATCAGTGGGGGGTGGGGTGTATGGTGACCATAATCCTATCAGTGGGGGGGGGGGTGTACGGTGACCATAATCCTATCAGCGGGGGCGGGGTGTACGGTGACCATAATCCTATCAGCGGGGGCGGGGTGTACGGTGACCATAATCCTATCAGCGGGGGCGGGGTGTACGGTGACCATAATCCTATCAGTGGGGGCGGGGTGTACGGTGACCATAATCCTATCAGCGGGGGCGGGGGGTACGGTGACCATAATCCTATCAGCGGGGGGGGGGTGTACGGTGACCATAATCCTATCAGCGGGGGCGGGGTGTACGGTGACCATAATCCTATCAGCGGGGGCGGGGGGGTACGGTGACCATAATCCTATCAGCGGGGGCGGGGGTGTACGGTGACCATAATCCTATCAGTGGGGGGCGGGGTGTACGGTGACCATAATCCCTATCAGTGGGGGGTGGGGTGTAATGGTGACCATAATCCTATCAGCGGGGGCGGGGTGTACGGTGACCATAATCCTATCAGTGGGGGGCTGGGGTGTACGGTGACCATAATCCTATCAGTGGGGGGTGGGGTGTACGGTGACCATAATCCTATCAGCGGGGGGGGGGGGGGGGGTGTACGCTGACCATAATCCCTATCAGCAGGGGGGGGGGTGTACGGTGACCATAATCCTATCAGCGGGGGGGGGGGGGTGTACGGTGACCATAATCCTATCAGCGGGTGGCGGGGTGTACGGTGACCATAATCCTATCAGTGGGGGCGGGGTGTACGGTGACCATAATCCTATCAGTGGGGGGTGGGGGTGTATGGTGACCATAATCCTATCAGCGGGGGGCGGGGTGTATGGTGACCATAATCCTATCAGCGGGGGAGGGGTGTACGGTGACCATAATCCTATCAGCGGGAGGGGGGGGGGGGGTGTACGGTGACCATAATCCTATCAGCGGGGGGGGGGGGGTTGTACGGTGACCATAATCCTATCAGTGGGGGGTGGGGTGTATGGTGACCATAATCCTATCAGTGGGGGGGGGGGTGTACGGTGACCATAATCCTATCAGCGGGGGGGGGGGGGTGTACGGTGACCATAATCCTATCAGCGGGGGCGGGGTGTACGGTGACCATAATCCTATCAGCGGGGGCGGGTGTACGGTGACCATAATCCTATCAGCGGGGGAGGGGTGTACGGTGACCATAATCCTATCAGCGGGGGCGAGGTGTACGGTGACCATAATCCTATCAGTGGGGGCGGGGTGTACGGTGACCATAAATCCTATCAGCGGGAGGGGGGGGGGGGTGTACGGTGACCATAATCCTATCAGCGGGGGCGGGGTGTACGGTGACCATAATGCTATCAGCGGGGGCGGGGTGTACGGTGACCATAATCCTATCAGCGGGGGGCGGGGTGTACGGTGACCATAATCCTATCAGTGGGGGCGGGGTGTACGGTGACCATAATCCTATCAGCGGGGGCGGGGGGGTACGGTGACCATAATCCTATCAGTGGGGGCGGGGTGTACGGTGACCATAATCCTATCAGTGGGGGCGGGGTGTACGGTGACCATAATCCTATCAGCGGGGGGGGGGGTGTACGGTGACCATAATCCTATCAGCGGGGGGGGGGGTTGTACGGTGACCATAATCCTATCAGTGGGGGCGGGGTGTACGGTGACCATAATCCTATCAGTGGGGGCGGGGTGTACGGTGACCATAATCCTATCAGCGGGGGGGGGGGGGGGGGGTGTACGGTGACCATAATCCTATCAGCGGGGGGGGGGGGGGGGTGTACGGTGACCATAATCCTATCAGCGGGGGGGGGGGGGGTGTACGGTGACCATAATCCTATCAGCGGGGGCGGGGTGTACGGTGACCATAATCCTATCAGCGGGGGTGGGGTGTACGGTGACCATAATCCTATCAGCGGGGGGGAGGGGGGGGTGTACGGTGACCATAATCCTATCAGCGGGGGCGGGGTGTACGGTGACCATAATCCTATCAGTGGGGGCGGGGTGTACGGTGACCATAATCCTATCAGCGGGGGCGGGGTGTACGGTGACCATAATCCTATCAGTGGGGGCGGGGTGTACGGTGACCATAATCCTATCAGCAGGGGGGGGGGGTGTACGGTGACCATAATCCTATCAGCGGGGGGGGGGGTTGTACGGTGACCATAATCCTATCAGTGGGGGCGGGGTGTACGGTGACCATAATCCTATCAGTGGGGGCGGGGTGTACGGTGACCATAATCCTATCAGCGGGGGGGGGGGGGGGGGGTGTACGGTGACCATAATCCTATCAGCGGGGGGGGGGGGGGGTGTACGGTAAGCAAGGCATAATCCTATCAGCGGGGGGGGGGGGGGTGTACGGTGACCATAATCCTATCAGCGGGGGCGGGGGTGTACGGTGACCATAATCCTATCAGCGGGGGCGGGGTGTACGGGTGACCATAATCCTATCAGCGGGGGTGGGGTGTACGGTGACCATAATCCTATCAGCGGGGGGGAGGGGGGGTGTACGGTGACCATAATCCTATCAGCGGGGGGTGGGGTGTATGGTGACTGTAATACTAACGCTGGGGAGCAGTGGGGGTCACAATGACTGTAATACTAACGGTGGGGAGCAGTGGGGGTTACGGTGACTGTAATACTAACGGTGGGGAGCAGTGGGGGTTACGACGACTTTAATACTAACAGTGGGGGTTATGGTGACTGTAATACTAACAGTGGGGAGCAAGTGGGGGGTTACGGTGACTGTAATACTAACGCTGGGGAGCAGTGGGGGTTATGGTGACTGTAATACTAACAGTGGGGAACAGTGGGGGTTATGGTGACTGTAATACTAACGCTGGGGAGCAGTGGGGGTTATGGTGACTGTAATACTAATAGTGGGGAGCAGTGGGGGTTACGGTGACTGTAATACTAACAGTGGGGAGCAGTGGGGGTTACGGTGACTGTAATACTAACAGTGGGGAACAGTGGGGGTTACGGTGACTGTAATACTAACGGTGGGGAGCAGTGGGGGTTATGGTGACTGTAATACTAACGCTGGGGAGCAGTGGGGGTTACGGTGACTGTAATACTAACGGTGGGGAGCAGTGGGGGTTACGGTGACTGTAATACTAACAGTGGGGAGCAGTGGGGGTTACAACGACTGTAATACTAACAGTGGGGAGTAGTGGGGTGTACGGTGACTGTAATATTATCAGTGCGGAGCAGTGGGGGTTACGGTGACTGTAATACTAACGGTGGGGAGCAATGGGGGTTACGGTGACTGTAATACTAACAGTGGGGAGCAGTGGGGGTTACGGTGACTGTAATACTAACGGTGGGGAGCAGTGGGGGTTACGGTGACTGTAATACTAACAGTGGGGAGCAGTGGGGGTTACGGTGACTGTAATACTAACAGTGCGGAGCAGTGGGGGTTACGGTGACTGTAATACTAACGGTGGGGAGCAGTGGGGGTTACGGTGGCTGTAATACTAACAGTGGGGAGCAGTGGGGTTTCGGTGACTGTAATACTAACAGTGGGGAGCAGTGGGGGTTACGGTGACTGTAATACTAACGGTGGGGAGTAGTGGGGGTTACGCGATTGTAATACTAATAGTGGGGAGCAGTGGGGGTTACGGTGACTGTAATACTAACAGTGGGGAGCAGTGGGGGTTACGGTGACTGTAATACTAACACTGGGGAGCAGTGGGGGTCACAATGACTGTAATACTAACAGTGGGGAGCAGTGGGGGTTACGGTTACTGTAATACTAACGGTGGGGAGCAGTGGGGGTTATGGTGACAGTAATACTAACGCTGGGGAGCATTGGGGGTTACGGTGGCTGTAATACTAACGGTGGGGAGCAGTGGGGATTTCGGTGACTGTAATACTAACAGTGGGGAGCAGTGGGGGTTGCGGTGACTGTAATACTAACGGTGGGGAGCAGTGGGGGTGACGGTTACTGTAATACTAACAGTGGGGAGCAGTGGGGTGTACGGTGACTGTAATACTAACAGTGGGGAGCATTGGGGGTTACTGTGGCTGTAATACTAACGGTGGGGAGCAGTGGGGGTGACGGTTACTGTAATACTAACAGTGGGGAGCAGTGGGGTGTACGGTGACTGTAATACTAACAGTGGGGAGCATTGGGGGTTACGGTGGCTGTAATACTAACGGTGGGGAGCAGTGGGGGTTACGGTGACTGTAATACTAACAGTGGGGAGCAGTGGGGTGTACGGTGACTGTAATACTAACAGTGGGGAGCAGTGGGGGTTACGGTGACTGTAATACTAACGGTGGGGAGCAGTGGGGGTTACGGTGACTGTAATACTAACGGTGGGGAGCAGTGGGGGTTACAATGACTGTAATACTAACGGTGGGGAGCAGTGGGGGTTACGGTGACTGTAATACTAACGGTGGGGAGCAGTGGGGGTTACGGTGACTGTAATACTAACGGTGGGGAGCAGTGGGGGTTACGGTGACTGTAATACTAACAGTAGGGAGCAGTGGGGGTTATGGTGACCCACAATCCTAGTTGGGTTACTTCAGCCGGATCTTGACTTGTTAGTTTTTATTTCTGTTCTAGATCCACGAGACTATTGAATCCATAAATCAGCTGAAGATACAGAGAGACTTCATGTTGAGCTTTTCTAGAGACCCGAAGGGCTATATCCAGGACTGGCTCCTGTCCCAGAGCAGAGACCTCAAGGTAAGCACATTTCTGGTTGTTTTTGAAGTCCTGCGATAGTGGTCCTGTGTCTCTTCAGTCATCACATAGACAGACTCCTTACCAGATCTTCCACTTCCATAGATTATGACAGATGTGGTTGGGAACCCAGAACAGGAGAGGAGGGCCGACTTCTACCAGGAACCCTGGTCCCAAGAGGCCGTGAGCCGCTACTTTTACTGTAAGGTGAGGTCTTTTGCCTATAATACCACCCAGCATCCTATTGGTTACACCTCTAGCTGTACAGCCCAACATCCTACTGGTTATACCTCTAGCTATACAGCCCAACATCCTACTGGTTACACCTCTAGCTATACAGCCCAGCATCCTACTGGTTACATCTCTAGCTATACAGCCCAACATCCTACTGGTTATACCTCTAGCTATACAGCCCAACATCCTACTGGTTACACCTCTAGCTATACAGCCCAACATCCTACTGGTTACACCTCTAGCTATACAGCCCGGCATCCTACTGGTTATACCTCTAGCTACACAGCCGGGCATCCTATTGGTTACACCTCTAGCTATACAGCCCAACATCCTACTGGTTATACCTCTAGCTATACAGCCCAACATCCTACTGGTTATACCTCTAGCTATACAGCCCAACATCCTACTGGTTACACCTCTAGCTATACAGCCCAACATCCTACTGGTTACACCTCTAGCTATACAGCCCAACATCCTACTGGTTATACCTCTAGCTATACAGCCCAACATCCAACTGGTTATACCTCTAGCTATACAGCCCAGCATCCTACTGGTTACACCTCTAGCTATACAGCCCAACATCCTACTGGTTACACCTCTAGCTATACAGCCCAGCATCCTACTGGATATACCTCTAGCTACACAGCCGGGCATCCTATTGGTTACACCTTTAGCTATACAGCCCAACATCCTACTGGTTATACCTCTAGCTATACAGCCCAACATCCTACTGGTTATACCTCTAGCTATACAGCCCAACATCCTACTGGTTACACCTCTAGCTATACAGCCCAACATCCTACTGGTTACACCTCTAGCTATACAGCCCAACATCCTACTGGTTACACCTCTAGCTATACAGCCCAACATCCTACTGGTTACACCTCTAGCTATACAGCCCAACATCCAACTGGTTATACCTCTAGCTATACAGCCCATCATCCTACTGGTTATACCTCTAGCTATACAGCCCATCATCCTACTGGTTATATCTCTAGCTATACAGCCTAGCATCTTACTGGTTATATCTCTAGCTATACAGCCAGGCATCCTACTGGTTATACCTCTAGCTATACAGCCCAACATCCTACTGGTTACACCTCTAGCTATACAGCCCAACATCCTACTGGTTACACCTCTAGCTATACAGCCCAACATCCTACTGGTTACACCTCTAGCTATACAGCCCAACATCCAACTGGTTATACCTCTAGCTATACAGCCCATCATCCTACTGGTTATACCTCTAGCTATACAGCCCATCATCCTACTGGTTATATCTCTAGCTATACAGCCTAGCATCTTACTGGTTATATCTCTAGCTATACAGCCAGGCATCCTACTGGTTATACCTCTAGCTATACAGCCCATCATCCTACTGGTTATATCTCTAGCTATACAGCCCATCATCCTACTGGTTATATCTCTAGCTATACAGCCCATCATCCTACTGGTTATATCTCTAGCTATACAGCCTAGCATCTTACTGGTTATATCTCTAGCTATACAGCCTAGCATCTTACTGGTTATACCTCTAGCTATACAGCCTAGCATCTTACTGGTTATACCTCTAGCTATACAGCCAGGCATCCTACTGGTTACACCTCTAGCTATACAGCCCAACATCCTACTGGTTACACCTCTAGCTATACAGCCCAACATCCTACTGGTTACACCTCTAGCTATACAGCCCAACATCCTACTGGTTACACCTCTAGCTATACAGCCCAGCATCCTACTGGATATACCTCTAGCTACACAGCCGGGCATCCTATTGGTTACACCTCTAGCTATACAGCCCAACATCCTACTGGTTATATCTCTAGCTATACAGCCCAACATCCAACTGGTTATACCTCTAGCTATACAGCCCAACATCCTACTGGTTACACCTCTAGCTATACAGCCCAACATCCTACTGGTTACACCTCTAGCTATACAGCCCAACATCCTACTGGTTACACCTCTAGCTATACAGCCCAGCATCCTACTGGATATACCTCTAGCTACACAGCCGGGCATCCTATTGGTTACACCTCTAGCTATACAGCCCAACATCCTACTGGTTATATCTCTAGCTATACAGCCCAACATCCAACTGGTTATACCTCTAGCTATACAGCCCAACATCCTACTGGTTATACCTCTAGCTATACAGCCCATCATCCTACTGGTTATACCTCTAGCTATACAGCCCAACATCCTACTGGTTATACCTCTAGCTATACAGCCCAACATCCTACTGGTTACACCTCTAGCTATACAGCCCAACATACTACTGGTTATACCTCTAGCTATACAGCCCATCATCCTACTGGTTATATCTCTAGCTATACAGCCCATCATCCTACTGGTTATATCTCTAGCTATACAGCCCATCGTCCTACTGGTTATATCTCTAGCTATACAGCCTAGCATCTTACTGGTTATACCTCTAGCTATACAGCCTAGCATCTTACTGGTTATACCTCTAGCTATACAGCCAGGCATCCTACTGGTTATATCTCTAGCTATACAGCCCAGCATCCTACTGGTTATATCTCTAGCTATACAGCCCAACATCCTACTGGTTATATCTCTAGCTATACAGCCAGGCATCCTACTGGTTATACCTCTAGCTATACAGCCCAGCATCCTACTGGTTATATCTCTAGCTATACAGCCCAACATCCTACTGGTTATATCTCTAGCTATACAGCCCAACATCCTACTGGTTACACCTCTAGCTATACAGCCCAACATCCTACTGGTTACACCTCTAGCTATACAGCCCAACATCCTACTGGTTATACCTCTAGCTATACAGCCCAACATCCAACTGGTTATACCTCTAGCTATACAGCCCAGCATCCTACTGGTTACACCTCTAGCTATACAGCCCAGCATCCTACTGGATATACCTCTAGCTACACAGCCGGGCATCCTATTGGTTACACCTCTAGCTATACAGCCCAACATCCTACTGGTTACACCTCTAGCTATACAGCCCAGCATCCTACTGGATATACCTCTAGCTACACAGCCGGGCATCCTACTGGTTATACCTCTAGCTATACAGCCCAACATCCTACTGGTTACACCTCTAGCTATACAGCCCAGCATCCTACTGGATATACCTCTAGCTACACAGCCGGGCATCCTATTGGTTACACCTCTAGCTATACAGCCCAACATCCTACTGGTTATACCTCTAGCTATACAGCCCAACATCCTACTGGTTACACCTCTAGCTATACAGCCCAACATCCTACTGGTTACACCTCTAGCTATACAGCCCAACATCCTACTGGTTACACCTCTAGCTATACAGCCCAACATCCTACTGGTTACACCTCTAGCTATACAGCCCAACATCCAACTGGTTATACCTCTAGCTATACAGCCCATCATCCTACTGGTTATACCTCTAGCTATACAGCCCATCATCCTACTGGTTATATCTCTAGCTATACAGCCTAGCATCTTACTGGTTATATCTCTAGCTATACAGCCAGGCATCCTACTGGTTACACCTCTAGCTATACAGCCCAACATCCTACTGGTTACACCTCTAGCTATACAGCCCAACATCCTACTGGTTACACCTCTAGCTATACAGCCCAACATCCTACTGGTTACACCTCTAGCTATACAGCCCAGCATCCTACTGGATATACCTCTAGCTACACAGCCGGGCATCCTATTGGTTACACCTCTAGCTATACAGCCCAACATCCTACTGGTTATATCTCTAGCTATACAGCCCATAATCCTACTGGTTATACCTCTAGCTATACAGCCCAACATCCTACTGGTTATATCTCTAGCTATACAGCCCATAATCCTACTGGTTATACCTCTAGCTATACAGCCCAACATCCTACTGGTTACACCTCTAGCTATACAGCCCAACATCCTACTGGTTACACCTCTAGCTATACAGCCCAACATCCAACTGGTTATACCTCTAGCTATACAGCCCATCATCCTACTGGTTATATCTCTAGCTATACAGCCTAGCATCTTACTGGTTATATCTCTAGCTATACAGCCAGGCATCCTACTGGTTATACCTCTAGCTATACAGCCCATCATCCTACTGGTTATATCTCTAGCTATACAGCCCATCATCCTACTGGTTATATCTCTAGCTATACAGCCCATCATCCTACTGGTTATATCTCTAGCTATACAGCCTAGCATCTTACTGGTTATACCTCTAGCTATACAGCCTAGCATCTTACTGGTTATACCTCTAGCTATACAGCCAGGCATCCTACTGGTTATATCTCTAGCTATACAGCCCAGCATCCTACTGGTTATATCTCTAGCTATACAGCCCAACATCCTACTGGTTATATCTCTAGCTATACAGCCAGGCATCCTACTGGTTATACCTCTAGCTATACAGCCCAGCATCCTACTGGTTATATCTCTAGCTATACAGCCCAACATCCTACTGGTTATATCTCTAGCTATACAGCCCAACATCCTACTGGTTATACCTCTAGCTATACAGCCCAGCCTCCTACTGGTTATACCTCTAGCTATACAGCCCAACATCCTACTGGTTATATCTCTAGCTATACAGCCCAGCGTCCTATTGGTTATACCTGGCAATATATATGAGATATTTATCTGTATATCATTGGAAGATCCAGCTTTTAGATTTTAGTAGCATTTCCTCTTACAAGGATTCCCCCAAGCAGGTACGTACTGTAGTTTGGCTATTGAAATGAATGGAGCGGTGCGTGGGCTGTTCCACAAGCACAACATGGTGGTCTCAGCAGTCGGACCCCCACTGATCCTATGACTAGGGTACAATTTGCTTTGGTGGCAGAACTCCTTTTGTGTGACACCACAGACCTCCGATTTCTTGGCACTGAACTCTTTACCTATTGTGTTTCAGATCCAGCAGAGACGACAGGAGTTGGAGCAGTCTCTTGGTGTCCGGAACACATAACCATCTCCCGGTTGCGCCATTGATGTTGGTGTTCCTGTCCGTGGCTGATACATCTCCATTCTTACTGCTCCCTCGTGGTCCATACACAGGACAAGAACTCATGGCCTAGTATTAGATATTGCTGGTGCTCACCTGCTCTCCTTTCATGGTCTGTTCCACCATGTGACCCAGCGGCAGGAGACCTTCATGTGTCAGAAGTGCCAAGTGACTGTACATGATGATTATCACTGCAATGAATGGACCACAAGTGGTATCTGGACCAAGTGCAGGGGGAGGGTCCCCAATGTCAGTATTATTTTTATACAGGGACACTATATCCACATTCGGTCAGTCACAGAAGGTCCAGCTGTAGGTACCAAAGACTATGACAAGTCGTTTTACATAACAAGGTCTTCTAGAAACTTCTAGACGAGAACCAGATATTGGCTTTAAAGGAGCCCCCGTGGATTTGATGGCCACTAATAGCCTCAGTGGTGTCTACAATGTGGATGTCTCATGAGAGGTCACACGTGTTCTCTGCACTCTAATGCATGGCCGCAAAGTCCTCCAGATGTGGGCCACTCACTGCTTGGCACGCGGCATTACTGCATGTCGCCACATTACCTATCAGCACGTGTGTCCATATACGTTGGAATAGAGGGAGTGAGAGGACGGGGGGGGGGAGTTGTGGCCTGGGCCATTAGGTAGTTGTGGGGGGTAGATAGAAGTTGTGTATAATACTGTTGTAGCTGCTGTGTGTAGCGTCACAATGTGACAGTTCATTAAATTCCATTTCTACCACTGAGACTGAGAACATCATTATTGTGCGCACTAATGTGACAAGTGTGTAAACGTGCAAGAGAGTGGTGAGCAGAGCAGCACAAGCCGTACACAAGGTCCAAAGGACAATGGCTTCTGTCCTATATAGTATAACTGTATTATTGTGAGCACTATTGGGCAGAGTGTGTAATATGTACAAGAGAATGGTGAGCAGAGCAGCACAAGCCGTACACAAGGTCCAAAGGACAATGGCTTCCGTCCTATATAGTATAACTGTATTATTGTGAGCACTAATGTGACAAGTGTGTAAACGTGCAAGAGAGTGGTGAGCAGAGCAGCACAAGCCGTACACAAGGTCCAAAGGACAACGGCTTCCGTCCTATATAGTATAACTGTATTATTGTGCGCACTATTGGGCAGAGTGTGTAATACGTACAAGAGAGTGGTGAGCAGAGCAGCACAAGCCGTACACAAGGTCTGAAGGACAATGGCTTCTGTCCTATATATTATAACTGTATTAGTGTGAGCACTATTGGGCCGAGTGTGTAATATGTACAAGAGAGTGGTGAGCAGAGCAGCACAAGCCGTACACAAGGTACAAAGGACAATGGCTTCCGTCCTATATAGTATAACTGTATTATTGTGAGCACTAATGTGACAAGTGTGTAATACGTACAAGAGAATGGTGAGCAGAGCAGCACAAGCCGTACACAAGGTCCAAAGGACAATGGCTTCTGTCCTATATAGTATAACTGTATTATTGTGAGCACTATTGGGCAGAGTGTGTAATATGTACAAGAGAATGGTGAGCAGAGCAGCACAAGCCGTACACAAGGTCCAAAGGGCAATGACTTCTGTCCTATATATTATAACTGTATTATTGTGAGCACTATTGGGCAGAGTGTGTAATACGTACAAGAGAGTGGTGAGCAGAGCAGCACAAGCCGTACACAAGGTCCAAAGGACAATGGCTTCCGTCCTATATTGTATAACTGTATTATTGTGAGCACTAATGTGACAAGTGTGTAAACGTGCAAGAGAGTGGTGAGCAGAGCAGCACAAGCCGTACACAAGGTCCAAAGGACAATGGCTTCTGTCCTATATAGTATAACTGTATTATTGTGAGCACTATTGGGCAGAGTGTGTAATATGTACAAGAGAATGGTGAGCAGAGCAGCACAAGCCGTACACAAGGTCCAAAGGACAATGGCTTCCGTCCTATATAGTATAACTGTATTATTGTGAGCACTAATGTGACAAGTGTGTAAACGTGCAAGAGAGTGGTGAGCAGAGCAGCACAAGCCGTACACAAGGTCCAAAGGACAACGGCTTCCGTCCTATATAGTATAACTGTATTATTGTGCGCACTATTGGGCAGAGTGTGTAATACGTACAAGAGAGTGGTGAGCAGAGCAGCACAAGCCGTACACAAGGTCTGAAGGACAATGGCTTCTGTCCTATATATTATAACTGTATTAGTGTGAGCACTATTGGGCCGAGTGTGTAATATGTACAAGAGAGTGGTGAGCAGAGCAGCACAAGCCGTACACAAGGTACAAAGGACAATGGCTTCCGTCCTATATAGTATAACTGTATTATTGTGAGCACTAATGTGACAAGTGTGTAATACGTACAAGAGAATGGTGAGCAGAGCAGCACAAGCCGTACACAAGGTCCAAAGGACAATGGCTTCTGTCCTATATAGTATAACTGTATTATTGTGAGCACTATTGGGCAGAGTGTGTAATATGTACAAGAGAATGGTGAGCAGAGCAGCACAAGCCGTACACAAGGTCCAAAGGGCAATGACTTCTGTCCTATATATTATAACTGTATTATTGTGAGCACTATTGGGCAGAGTGTGTAATACGTACAAGAGAGTGGTGAGCAGAGCAGCACAAGCCGTACACAAGGTCTGAAGGACAACGGTTTCCGTCCTATATAGTATAACTGTATTATTGTGAGCACTATTGGGCCGAGTGTGTAATATGTACAAGAGAATGGTGAGCAGAGCAGCACAAGCCGTACACAAGGTACAAAGGACAATGGCTTCCGTCCTATATAGTATAACTGTATTATTGTGAGCACTATTGGGCCGAGTGTGTAATACGTGCAAGAGAGTGGTGAACAGAGCAGCACAAGCCGTACACAAGGTCCAAAGGGCAATGGCTTCCGTCCTATATAGTATAACTGTATTATTGTGAGCACTATTGTGACAAGTGTGTAATATGTACAAGAGAATGGAGAGCAGAGCAGCACAAGCCGTACACAAGGTCCAAAGGGCAATGGCTTCTGTCCTATATATTATAACTGTATTAGTGTGAGCACTATTGGGCAGAGTGTGTAATACGTACAAGAGAGTGGTGAGCAGAGCAGCACAAGCCGTACACAAGGTACAAAGGACAATGGCTTCCGTCCTATATAGTATAACTGTATTATTGTGAGCACTATTGGGCCGAGTGTGTAATATGTACAAGAGAATGGAGAGCAGAGCAGCACAAGCCGTACACAAGGTCCAAAGGGCAATGGCTTCTGTCCTATATATTATAACTGTATTAGTGTGAGCACTATTGGGCAGAGTGTGTAATATGTACAAGAGAATGGTGAGCAGAGCAGCACAAGCCGTACACAAGGTCCAAAGGGCAATGACTTCTGTCCTATATATTATAACTGTATTATTGTGAGCACTATTGGGCAGAGTGTGTAATATGTACAAGAGAGTGGTGAGCAGAGCAGCACAAACCGTACACAAGGTCTGAAGGACAACGGTTTCCGTCCTATATAGTATAACTGTATTATTGTGAGCACTATTGGGCCGAGTGTGTAATATGTACAAGAGAATGGTGAGCAGAGCAGCACAAGCCGTACACAAGGTCCAAAGGGCAATGGCTTCTGTCCTATATAGTATAACTGTATTATTGTGAGCACTAATGTGACAAGTGTGTAATACGTACAAGAGAGTGGTGAGCAGAGCAGCACAAGCCGTACACAAGGTCCAAAGGGCAATGGCTTCCGTCCTATATAGTATAACTGTATTATTGTGAGCACTATTGGGCAGAGTGTGTAATACGTACAAGAGAGTGGTGAGCAGAGCAGCACAAGCCGTACACAAGGTCCAAAGGGCAATGGCTTCCGTCCTATATAGTATAACTGTATTATTGTGAGCACTATTGGGCAGAGTGTGTAATACGTGCAAGAGAGTGGTGAACAGAGCAGCACAAGCCGTACACAAGGTCCAAAGGGCAATGGCTTCCGTCCTATATAGTATAACTGTATTATTGTGAGCACTATTGGGCAGAGTGTGTAATACGTGCAAGAGAGTGGTGAGCAGAGCAGCACAAGCCGTACACAAGGTACAAAGGACAATGGCTTCCGTCCTATATAGTATAACTGTATTATTGTGAGCACTATTGGGCCGAGTGTGTAATACGTGCAAGAGAGTGGTGAACAGAGCAGCACAAGCCGTACACAAGGTCCAAAGGGCAATGGCTTCCGTCCTATATAGTATAACTGTATTATTGTGAGCACTATTGTGACAAGTGTGTAAACGTACAAGAGAGTGGTGAGCAGAGCAGCACAAACCGTACACAAGGTCCAAAGGACAATGGCTTCTGTCCTATATAGTATAACTGTATTATTGTGAGCACTATTGGGCAGAGTGTGTAATACGTACAAGAGAGTGGAGAGCAGAGCAGCACAAGCCGTACACAAGGTCCAAAGGGCAACGGCTTCCGTCCTATATAGTATAACTGTATTATTGTGAGCACTATTGGGCAGAGTGTGTAATACGTACAAGAGAGTGGAGAGCAGAGCAGCACAAGCCGTACACAAGGTCCAAAGGGCAATGGCTTCCGTCCTATATAGTATAACTGTATTATTGTGAGCACTATTGTGACAAGTGTGTAAACGTACAAGAGAGTGGTGAGCAGAGCAGCACAAACCGTACACAAGGTACAAAGGACAATGGCTTCCGTCCTATATAGTATAACTGTATTATTGTGAGCACTATTGTGACAAGTGTGTAAACGTACAAGAGAGTGGTGAGCAGAGCAGCACAAGCCGTACACAAGGTACAAAGGACAATGGCTTCCGTCCTATATAGTATAACTGTATTATTGTGAGCACTATTCAGCACAAGCCGTACACAAGGTCCAAAGGGCAATGGCTTCTGTCCTATATAGTATAACTGTATTATTGTGAGCACTATTGCGCAGAGTGTGTAATACGTACAAGAGAGTGGTGAGCAGAGCAGCACAAGCCGTACACAAGGTACAAAGGACAATGGCTTCCGTCCTATATAGTATAACTGTATTATTGTGAGCACTATTGGGCCGAGTGTGTAATATGTACAAGAGAATGGAGAGCAGAGCAGCACAAGCCGTACACAAGGTCCAAAGGGCAATGGCTTCTGTCCTATATATTATAACTGTATTAGTGTGAGCACTATTGGGCAGAGTGTGTAATACGTACAAGAGAGTGGTGAGCAGAGCAGCACAAGCCGTACACAAGGTACAAAGGGCAATGGCTTCTGTCCTATATAGTATAACTGTATTATTGTGAGCACTAATGTGACAAGTGTGTAATACGTACAAGAGAATGGTGAGCAGAGCAGCACAAGCCGTACACAAGGTCCAAAGGACAATGGCTTCCGTCCTATATAGTATAACTGTATTATTGTGAGCACTATTGGGCAGAGTGTGTAATACGTACAAGAGAGTGGTGAGCAAAGCAGCACAAGCCGTACACAAGGTACAAAGGACAATGGCTTCCGTCCTATATAGTATAACTGTATTATTGTGAGCACTATTGGGCCGAGTGTGTAATACGTACAAGAGAGTGGTGAGCAGAGCAGCACAAGCCGTACACAAGGTACAAAGGGCAATGGCTTCTGTCCTATATATTATAACTGTATTATTGTGAGCACTATTGGGCAGAGTGTGTAATATGTACAAGAGAATGGAGAGCAGAGCAGCACAAGCCGTACACAAGTTCCAAAGGGCAATGGCTTCTGTCCTATATAGTATAACTGTATTATTGTGAGCACTAATGTGACAAGTGTGTAAACGTGCAAGAGAGTGGTGAGCAGAGCAGCACAAGCCGTACACAAGGTCCAAAGGACAATGGCTTCTGTCCTATATAGTATAACTGTATTATTGTGCGCACTAATGTGACAAGTGTGTAATACGTACAAGAAAGTGGTGAGCAGAGCAGCACAAGCCGTACACAAGGTCCAAAGGACAATGGCTTCCGTCCTATATAGTATAACTGTATTATTGTGAGCACTATTGGGCAGAGTGTGTAATACGTACAAGAGAATGGTGAGCAGAGCAGCACAAGCCGTACACAAGGTCTGAAGGACAATGGCTTCTGTCCTATATAGTATAACTGTATTATTGTGAGCACTATTGGGCAGAGTGTGTAATACGTACAAGAGAATGGTGAGCAGAGCAGCACAAGCCGTACACAAGGTCCAAAGGACAACGGCTTCCGTCCTATATAGTATAACTGTATTATTGTGAGCACTATTGGGCAGAGTGTGTAATACGTACAAGAGAGTGGAGAGCAGAGCAGCACAAGCCGTACACAAGGTACAAAGGACAATGGCTTCCGTCCTATATAGTATAACTGTATTATTGTGAGCACTATTGTGACAAGTGTGTAATACGTACAAGAGAGTGGTGAGCAGAGCAGCACAAACCGTACACAAGGTCCAAAGGACAATGGCTTCCGTCCTATATAGTATAACTGTATTATTGTGCGCACTAATGTGACAAGTGTGTAATACGTACAAGAGAGTGGTGAGCAGAGCAGCACAAGCCGTACACAAGGTCCAAAGGACAATGGCTTCCGTCCTATATAGTATAACTGTATTATTGTGAGCACTAATGTGACAAGTGTGTAATACGTACAAGAGAGTGGTGAGCAGAGCAGCACAAGCCGTACACAAGGTACAAAGGACAATGGCTTCCGTCCTATATAGTATAACTGTATTATTGTGAGCACTATTGGGCAGAGTGTGTAATATGTACAAGAGAGTGGTGAGCAGAGCAGCACAAGCCGTACACAAGGTACAAAGGACAATGGCTTCCGTCCTATATAGTATAACTGTATTATTGTGAGCACTATTGGGCAGAGTGTGTAATACGTACAAGAGAGTGGTGAGCAGAGCAGCACAAACCGTACACAAGGTCCAAAGGACAATGGCTTCCGTCCTATATATTATAACTGTATTATTGTGAGCACTATTGGGTCGAGTGTGTAATACGTACAAGAGAATGGTGAGCAGAGCAGCACAAGCCGTACACAAGGTCCAAAGGACAATGGCTTCCGTCCTATATAGTATAACTGTATTATTGTGAGCACTAATGTGACAAGTGTGTAAACGTGCAAGAGAGTGGAGAGCAGAGCAGCACAAGCCGTACACAAGGTACAAAGGACAATGGCTTCCGTCCTATATAGTATAACTGTATTATTGTGAGCACTAATGTGACAAGTGTGTAAACGTGCAAGAGAGTGGTGAGCAGAGCAGCACAAGCCGTACACAAGGTCCAAAGGACAATGGCTTCTGTCCTATATAGTATAACTGTATTATTGTGCGCACTAATGTGACAAGTGTGTAATACGTACAAGAAAGTGGTGAGCAGAGCAGCACAAGCCGTACACAAGGTCCAAAGGACAATGGCTTCCGTCCTATATAGTATAACTGTATTATTGTGAGCACTATTGGGCAGAGTGTGTAATATGTACAAGAGAGTGGTGAGCAGAGCAGCACAAGCCGTACACAAGGTCTGAAGGACAATGGCTTCTGTCCTATATAGTATAACTGTATTATTGTGAGCACTATTGGGCAGAGTGTGTAATATGTACAAGAGAATGGAGAGCAGAGCAGCACAAGCCGTACACAAGGTCCAAAGGACAATGGCTTCCGTCCTATATAGTATAACTGTATTATTGTGAGCACTATTGGGCAGAGTGTGTAATACGTACAAGAGAGTGGTGAGCAGAGCAGCACAAGCCGTACACAAGGTCCAAAGGGCAATGGCTTCCGTCCTATATAGTATAACTGTATTATTGTGAGCACTAATGTGACAAGTGTGTAATACGTACAAGAGAATGGTGAGCAGAGCAGCACAAGCCGTACACAAGGTACAAAGGACAATGGCTTCCGTCCTATATAGTATAACTGTATTATTGTGAGCACTATTGGGCCGAGTGTGTAATACGTACAAGAGAGTGGTGAGCAGAGCAGCACAAGCCGTACACAAGGTACAAAGGACAATGGCTTCCGTCCTATATAGTATAACTGTATTATTGTGAGCACTAATGTGACAAGTGTGTAAACGTGCAAGAGAGTGGTGAGCAGAGCAGCACAAACCGTACACAAGGTCTGAAGGACAATGGCTTCCGTCCTATATAGTATAACTGTATTATTGTGAGCACTATTGGGCAGAGTGTGTAATACGTACAAGAGAATGGTGAGCAGAGCAGCACAAGCCGTACACAAGGTCCAAAGGACAACGGCTTCCGTCCTATATAGTATAACTGTATTATTGTGAGCACTATTGGGCAGAGTGTGTAATACGTACAAGAGAGTGGAGAGCAGAGCAGCACAAGCCGTACACAAGGTACAAAGGACAATGGCTTCCGTCCTATATAGTATAACTGTATTATTGTGAGCACTATTGTGACAAGTGTGTAATACGTACAAGAGAGTGGTGAGCAGAGCAGCACAAACCGTACACAAGGTCCAAAGGACAATGGCTTCTGTCCTATATAGTATAACTGTATTATTGTGCGCACTAATGTGACAAGTGTGTAAACGTGCAAGAGAGTGGTGAGCAGAGCAGCACAAGCCGTACACAAGGTCCAAAGGACAATGGCTTCCGTCCTATATAGTATAACTGTATTATTGTGAGCACTATTGTGACAAGTGTGTAATACGTACAAGAGAGTGGTGAGCAGAGCAGCACAAACCGTACACAAGGTCCAAAGGACAATGGCTTCCGTCCTATATAGTATAACTGTATTATTGTGCGCACTAATGTGACAAGTGTGTAATACGTACAAGAGAGTGGTGAGCAGAGCAGCACAAGCCGTACACAAGGTCCAAAGGACAATGGCTTCCGTCCTATATAGTATAACTGTATTATTGTGAGCACTATTGGGCAGAGTGTGTAATATGTACAAGAGAGTGGTGAGCAGAGCAGCACAAGCCGTACACAAGGTACAAAGGACAATGGCTTCCGTCCTATATAGTATAACTGTATTATTGTGAGCACTATTGGGCAGAGTGTGTAATACGTACAAGAGAGTGGTGAGCAGAGCAGCACAAACCGTACACAAGGTCCAAAGGACAATGGCTTCCGTCCTATATATTATAACTGTATTATTGTGAGCACTATTGGGTCGAGTGTGTAATACGTACAAGAGAATGGTGAGCAGAGCAGCACAAGCCGTACACAAGGTCCAAAGGACAATGGCTTCCGTCCTATATAGTATAACTGTATTATTGTGAGCACTAATGTGACAAGTGTGTAAACGTGCAAGAGAGTGGTGAGCAGAGCAGCACAAACCGTACACAAGGTCTGAAGGACAATGGCTTCTGTCCTATATATTATAACTGTATTATTGTGAGCACTAATGTGACAAGTGTGTAATACGTACAAGAGAGTGGTGAGCAGAGCAGCACAAACCGTACACAAGGTCCAAAGGACAATGGCTTCCGTCCTATATAGTATAACTGTATTATTGTGAGCACTAATGTGACAAGTGTGTAATACGTACAAGAGAGTGGTGAGCAGAGCAGCACAAGCCGTACACAAGGTACAAAGGACAATGGCTTCCGTCCTATATAGTATAACTGTATTATTGTGAGCACTAATGTGACAAGTGTGTAATACGTACAAGAGAGTGGTGAGCAGAGCAGCACAAGCCGTACACAAGGTACAAAGGACAATGACTTCTGTCCTATATAGTATAACTGTATTATTGTGAGCACTAATGTGACAAGTGTGTAATACGTACAAGAGAATGGAGAGCAGAGCAGCACAAACCGTACACAAGGTACAAAGGACAATGGCTTCCGTCCTATATAGTATAACTGTATTATTGTGAGCACTATTGGGCAGAGTGTGTAATACGTACAAGAGAGTGGAGAGCAGAGCAGCACAAGCCGTACACAAGGTACAAAGGACAATGGCTTCCGTCCTATATAGTATAACTGTATTATTGTGCGCACTATTGGGCAGAGTGTGTAATACGTACAAGAGAGTGGTGAGCAGAGCAGCACAAGCCGTACACAAGGTACAAAGGACAATGGCTTCCGTCCTATATAGTATAACTGTATTATTGTGAGCACTAATGTGACAAGTGTGTAATACGTACAAGAGAGTGGTGAGCAGAGCAGCACAAGCCGTACACAAGGTACAAAGGACAATGGCTTCTGTCCTATATAGTATAACTGTATTATTGTGAGCACTATTGGGCCGAGTGTGTAATACGTGCAAGAGAGTGGTGAGCAGAGCAGCACAAGCCGTACACAAGGTCCAAAGGACAATGGCTTCCGTCCTATATAGTATAACTGTATTATTGTGAGCACTATTGGGCCGAGTGTGTAATACGTGCAAGAGAGTGGTGAGCAGAGCAGCACAAGCCGTACACAAGGTCCAAAGGACAATGGCTTCCGTCCTATATAGTATAACTGTATTATTGTGAGCACTAATGTGACAAGTGTGTAATACGTACAAGAGAGTGGTGAGCAGAGCAGCACAAGCCGTACACAAGGTCCAAAGGACAATGGCTTCCGTCCTATATAGTATAACTGTATTATTGTGAGCACTATTGGGCAGAGTGTGTAATATGTACAAGAGAGTGGTGAGCAGAGCAGCACAAGCCGTACACAAGGTACAAAGGACAATGGCTTCCGTCCTATATAGTATAACTGTATTATTGTGAGCACTATTGGGCAGAGTGTGTAATACGTACAAGAGAATGGTGAGCAGAGCAGCACAAGCCGTACACAAGGTACAAAGGACAATGGCTTCCGTCCTATATAGTATAACTGTATTATTGTGAGCACTAATGTGACAAGTGTGTAATACGTACAAGAGAATGGTGAGCAGAGCAGCACAAGCCGTACACAAGGTACAAAGGACAATGGCTTCCGTCCTATATAGTATAACTGTATTATTGTGAGCACTAATGTGACAAGTGTGTAATACGTACAAGAGAGTGGTGAGCAGAGCAGCACAAGCCGTACACAAGGTCCAAAGGACAATGGCTTCCGTCCTATATAGTATAACTGTATTATTGTGAGCACTATTGGGCAGAGTGTGTAATATGTACAAGAGAGTGGTGAGCAGAGCAGCACAAGCCGTACACAAGGTACAAAGGACAATGGCTTCCGTCCTATATAGTATAACTGTATTATTGTGAGCACTATTGGGCAGAGTGTGTAATACGTACAAGAGAATGGTGAGCAGAGCAGCACAAGCCGTACACAAGGTACAAAGGACAATGGCTTCCGTCCTATATAGTATAACTGTATTATTGTGAGCACTAATGTGACAAGTGTGTAATACGTACAAGAGAGTGGTGAGCAGAGCAGCACAAGCCGTACACAAGGTACAAAGGACAATGGCTTCCGTCCTATATAGTATAACTGTATTATTGTGAGCACTATTGGGCAGAGTGTGTAATACGTGCAAGAGAGTGGTGAGCAGAGCAGCACAAGCCGTACACAAGGTCTGAAGGACAATGGCTTCCGTCCTATATTGTATAACTGTATTATTGTGAGCACTAATGTGACAAGTGTGTAAACGTGCAAGAGAGTGGTGAGCAGAGCAGCACAAACCGTACACAAGGTCTGAAGGACAATGGCTTCTGTCCTATATATTATAACTGTATTATTGTGAGCACTAATGTGACAAGTGTGTAATACGTACAAGAGAGTGGTGAGCAGAGCAGCACAAACCGTACACAAGGTCCAAAGGACAATGGCTTCCGTCCTATATAGTATAACTGTATTATTGTGAGCACTATTGGGTAGAGTGTGTAATACGTACAAGAGAATGGTGAGCAGAGCAGCACAAGCCGTACACAAGGTCCAAAGGACAATGGCTTCCGTCCTATATAGTATAACTGTATTATTGTGAGCACTATTGGGCAGAGTGTGTAATACGTGCAAGAGAGTGGTGAGCAGAGCAGCACAAGCCGTACACAAGGTACAAAGGACAATGACTTCTGTCCTATATAGTATAACTGTATTATTGTGAGCACTAATGTGACAAGTGTGTAATACGTACAAGAGAATGGAGAGCAGAGCAGCACAAACCGTACACAAGGTACAAAGGACAATGGCTTCCGTCCTATATAGTATAACTGTATTATTGTGCGCACTATTGGGCAGAGTGTGTAATACGTACAAGAGAGTGGTGAGCAGAGCAGCACAAACCGTACACAAGGTCCAAAGGACAATGGCTTCCGTCCTATATAGTATAACTGTATTATTGTGAGCACTATTGGGCCGAGTGTGTAATACGTACAAGAGAGTGGAGAGCAGAGCAGCACAAGCCGTACACAAGGTACAAAGGACAATGGCTTCCGTCCTATATAGTATAACTGTATTATTGTGCGCACTATTGGGCAGAGTGTGTAATATGTACAAGAGAATGGTGAGCAGAGCAGCACAAGCCGTACACAAGGTACAAAGGACAATGGCTTCTGTCCTATATAGTATAACTGTATTATTGTGAGCACTATTGGGCCGAGTGTGTAATACGTACAAGAGAGTGGTGAGCAGAGCAGCACAAACCGTACACAAGGTCCAAAGGACAATGGCTTCCGTCCTATATAGTATAACTGTATTATTGTGAGCACTATTGGGCCGAGTGTGTAATACGTGCAAGAGAGTGGTGAGCAGAGCAGCACAAGCCGTACACAAGGTCCAAAGGACAATGGCTTCCGTCCTATATAGTATAACTGTATTATTGTGAGCACTATTGGGCCGAGTGTGTAATACGTGCAAGAGAGTGGTGAGCAGAGCAGCACAAGCCGTACACAAGGTCCAAAGGACAATGGCTTCCGTCCTATATAGTATAACTGTATTATTGTGAGCACTAATGTGACAAGTGTGTAATACGTACAAGAGAGTGGTGAGCAGAGCAGCACAAGCCGTACACAAGGTCCAAAGGACAATGGCTTCCGTCCTATATAGTATAACTGTATTATTGTGAGCACTATTGGGCAGAGTGTGTAATATGTACAAGAGAGTGGTGAGCAGAGCAGCACAAGCCGTACACAAGGTACAAAGGACAATGGCTTCCGTCCTATATAGTATAACTGTATTATTGTGAGCACTATTGGGCAGAGTGTGTAATACGTACAAGAGAATGGTGAGCAGAGCAGCACAAGCCGTACACAAGGTACAAAGGACAATGGCTTCCGTCCTATATAGTATAACTGTATTATTGTGAGCACTAATGTGACAAGTGTGTAATACGTACAAGAGAGTGGTGAGCAGAGCAGCACAAGCCGTACACAAGGTCTGAAGGACAATGGCTTGCGTCCTATATAGTATAACTGTATTATTGTGAGCACTATTGGGCAGAGTGTGTAATATGTACAAGAGAATGGAGAGCAGAGCAGCACAAACCGTACACAAGGTACAAAGGACAATGGCTTGCGTCCTATATAGTATAACTGTATTATTGTGAGCACTATTGGGCAGAGTGTGTAATACGTACAAGAGAGTGGTGAGCAGAGCAGCACAAGCCGTACACAAGGTACAAAGGACAATGGCTTGCGTCCTATATAGTATAACTGTATTATTGTGAGCACTATTGGGCAGAGTGTGTAATACGTACAAGAGAGTGGTGAGCAGAGCAGCACAAGCCGTACACAAGGTACAAAGGACAATGGCTTCCGTCCTATATAGTATAACTGTATTATTGTGAGCACTATTGGGCCGAGTGTGTAATACGTGCAAGAGAGTGGTGAGCAGAGCAGCACAAGCCGTACACAAGGTCTGAAGGACAATGGCTTGCGTCCTATATAGTATAACTGTATTATTGTGAGCACTAATGTGACAAGTGTGTAATACGTACAAGAGAATGGAGAGCAGAGCAGCACAAGCCGTACACAAGGTACAAAGGACAATGGCTTCCGTCCTATATAGTATAACTGTATTATTGTGAGCACTATTGGGCCGAGTGTGTAATACGTGCAAGAGAGTGGTGAGCAGAGCAGCACAAACCGTACACAAGGTCTGAAGGACAATGGCTTGCGTCCTATATAGTATAACTGTATTATTGTGAGCACTATTGGGCAGAGTGTGTAATATGTACAAGAGAGTGGTGAGCAGAGCAGCACAAGCCGTACACAAGGTACAAAGGACAATGGCTTGCGTCCTATAAAGTATAAATACAATTACCGTATATACTCGAGTATAAGCCGAATTTTTAAGTACAGTTTTTGTGCTGTACAGCCCCCTCGGCTTATACTAGAGTCAAGCAAAAAAAATAAAAATACATTTCTGTGACGAGAAATAGTAATGTATAGAATCTCCCATAAAATAGTGAAAAAAAGCAAAAAAAATAATAAAAATAAATAAATAAAAGTTGTAAATCCCTCCTTTCCCTAGAATCCATATAAGAGTAGAGAATGACTGTAAACTCAGAGTAAGGGAGTAGAACCTACCCAAAATGGGACGTATTACAATATCGCCTTTATCGCTTCAATTAAAATACCCAAAGGAACAAACAAACAAAAATTTCCCCATTAAAAAAGGATCCCAGTGAGCAGCCCAGCAGTGGCCGGATCCCAGTGACTAGCCCAGCAGTGGCCGGATCCCAGAGACTAGCCCAGCAGTATCCGGATCCCAGTGACTAGCCCAGCAGTGGCCGGATCCCAGTGACTAGCCCAGCAGTGGCCGGATCCCAGAGACTAGCCCAGCAGTGGCCGGATCCCAGAGACTAGCCCAGCAGTGGCCGGATCCCAGTGACTAGCCCAGCAGTGGCCGGATCCCAGTGACTAGCCCAGCAGTGGCCGGATCCCAGTGACTAGCCCAGCAGTGGCCGGATCCCAGTGACTAGCCCAGCAGTGGCCGGATCCCAGAGACTAGCCCAGCAGTGGCCGGATCCCAGTGACTAGCCCAGCAGTGGCCGGATCCCAGAGACTAGCCCAGCAGTGGCCGGATCCCAGTGACTAGCCCAGCAGTGGCCGGATCCCAGTGACTAGCCCAGCAGTGGCCGGATCCCAGAGACTAGCCCAGCAGTGGCCGGATCCCAGTGACTAGCCCAGCAGTGGCCGGATCCCAGAGACTAGCCCAGCAGTGGCCGGATCCCAGAGACTAGCCCAGCAGTGGCCGGATCCCAGTGACTAGCCCAGCAGTGGCCGGATCCCAGTTACTAGCCCAGCAGTGGCCGGATCCCAGAGACTAGCCCAGCAGTGGCCGGATCCCAGTGACTAGCCCAGCAGTGGCCGGATCCCAGTGACTAGCCCAGCAGTGGCCGGATCCCAGAGACTAGCCCAGCAGTGGCCGGATCCCAGTGACTAGCCCAGCAGTGGCCGGATCCCAGTGACTAGCCCAGCAGTGGCCGGATCCCAGTGAGCAGCCCAGCAGTGGCCGGATCCCAGTGACTAGCCCAGCAGTGGCCGGATCCCAGTGACTAGCCCAGCAGTGGCCGGATCCCAGTGACTAGCCCAGCAGTGGCCGGATCCCAGTGACTAGCCCAGCAGTGGCCGGATCCCAGTGACTAGCCCAGCAGTGGCCGGATCCCAGTGACTAGCCCAGCAGTGGCCGGATCCCAGAGACTAGCCCAGCAGTGGCCGGATCCCAGTGACTAGCCCAGCAGTGGCCGGATCCCAGAGACTAGCCCAGCAGTGGCCGGATCCCAGTGACTAGCCCAGCAGTGGCCGGATCCCAGTGACTAGCCCAGCAGTGGCCGGATCCCAGTGACTAGCCCAGCAGTGGCCGGATCCCAGAGACTAGCCCAGCAGTGGCCGGATCCCAGTGACTAGCCCAGCAGTGGCCGGATCCCAGAGACTAGCCCAGCAGTGGCCGGATCCCAGTGACTAGCCCAGCAGTGGCCGGATCCCAGAGACTAGCCCAGCAGTGGCCGGATCCCAGAGACTAGCCCAGCAGTGGCCGGATCCCAGTGACTAGCCCAGCAGTGGCCGGATCCCAGTGACTAGCCCAGCAGTGGCCGGATCCCAGTGACTAGCCCAGTGCTAATGATATGGACACAAGTGCAGCCCTAGGAGTGTGGTGAGATCCCATACAAGTAAATCAGATTGCTGACTGGGGTTCTCTAGTATCTGCGAGGTGTGAATGCTGTACAAGTCACAGAGCTATTTCAGAGACGCGCTACTCTGTCTGTTCTCCTTTCCTTTTGGGTAGGTTATACTCCCCCACTCTGTTCTCCTTTCCTTTTGGGTAGGTTATACTCCCCCACTCTGTTCTCCTTTCCTTTTGGGTAGGTTATACTCCCCCACTCTGTTCTCCTTTCCTTTTGGGTAGGTTATACTCCCCCACTCTGTTCTCCTTTCCTTTTGGGTAGGTTATACTCCCCCACTCTGTTCTCCTTTCCTTTTGGGTAGGTTATACTCCCCCACTCTGTTCTCCTTTCCTTTTGGGTAGGTTATACTCCCCCACTCTGTTCTCCTTTCCTTTTGGGTAGGTTATACTCCCCCACTCTGTTCTCCTTTCCTTTTGGGTAGGTTATACTCCCCCACTCTGTTCTCCTTTCCTTTTGGGTAGATTATACTCCCCCACTCTGTTCTCCTTTCCTTTTGGGTAGATTATACTCCCCCACTCTGTTCTCCTTTCCTTTTGGGTAGGTTATACTCCCCCACTCTGTTCTCCTTTCCTTTTGGGTAGGTTATACTCCCCCACTCTGTTCTCCTTTCCTTTTGGGTAGGTTATACTCCCCCACTCTGTTCTCCTTTCCTTTTGGGTAGGTTCTACTCCCCCACTCTGTTCTCCTTTCCTTTTGGGTAGGTTCTACTCCCCCACTCTGTTCTCCTTTCCTTTTGGGTAGGTTCTACTCCCCCACTCTGTTCTCCTTTCCTTTTGGGTAGGTTCTACTCCCCCACTCTGTTCTCCTTTCCTTTTGGGTAGGTTCTACTCCCCCACTCTGTTCTCCTTTCCTTTTGGGTAGGTTCTACTCCCCCACTCTGTTCTCCTTTCCTTTTGGGTAGGTTCTACTCCCCCACTCTGTTCTCCTTTCCTTTTGGGTAGGTTATACCCCCCCACTCTGTTCTCCTTTCCTTTTGGGTAGGTTATACCCCCCCACTCTGTTCTCCTTTCCTTTTGGGTAGGTTATACCCCCCCACTCTGTTCTCCTTTCCTTTTGGGTAGATTATACCCCCCCACTCTGTTCTCCTTTCCTTTTGGGTAGATTATACTCCCCCACTCTGTTCTCCTTTCCTTTTGGGTAGATTATACTCCCCCACTCTGTTCTCCTTTCCTTTTGGGTAGGTTATACTCCCCCACTCTGTTCTCCTTTCCTTTTGGGTAGATTATACTCCCCCACTCTGTTCTCCTTTCCTTTTGGGTAGGTTCTACTCCCCCACTCTGTTCTCCTTTCCTTTTGGGTAGGTTCTACTCCCCCACTCTGTTCTCCTTTCCTTTTGGGTAGGTTCTACTCCCCCACTCTGTTCTCCTTTCCTTTTGGGTAGGTTCTACTCCCCCACTCTGTTCTCCTTTCCTTTTGGGTAGATTATACTCCCCCACTCTGTTCTCCTTTCCTTTTGGGTAGGTTCTACTCCCCTACTCTGTTCTCCTTTCCTTTTGGGTAGATTATACTCCCCCACTCTGTTCTCCTTTCCTTTTGGGTAGATTATACTCCCCCACTCTGTTCTCCTTTCCTTTTGGGTAGGTTCTACTCCCCCACTCTGTTCTCCTTTCCTTTTGGGTAGGTTCTACTCCCCTACTCTGTTCTCCTTTCCTTTTGGGTAGATTATACTCCCCCACTCTGTTCTCCTTTCCTTTTGGGTAGATTATACTCCCCCAATCTGTTCTCCTTTCCTTTTGGGTAGATTATACTCCCCCACTCTGTTCTCCTTTCCTTTTGGGTAGATTATACTCCCCCACTCTGTTCTCCTTTCCTTTTGGGTAGGTTCTACTCCCCCACTCTGTTCTCCTTTCCTTTTGGGTAGGTTCTACTCCCCCACTCTGTTCTCCTTTCCTTTTGGGTAGATTATACTCCCCCACTCTGTTCTCCTTTCCTTTTGGGTAGATTATACTCCCCCACTCTGTTCTTCTTTCCTTTTGGGTAGATTATACTCCCCCACTCTGTTCTCCTTTCCTTTTGGGTAGATTATACTCCCCCACTCTGTTCTCCTTTCCTTTTGGGTAGGTTCTACTCCCCTACTCTGAGTTTACATGATAACATTTTTTGGGTACGCTAGAAGAATATTGATAGTCTAAAATAGAGAATGACTGTGACGCATTATACACATGAGGTGACCTGTGTCTGACCTGCCCGGGCTACTGAATATAGGGGGGGATCTGCTCCTGTTCCAGGAAGGGGTTAATAGGAGCACTGCAGATCCCCTATATACAGCCAGGCTGAATCCCACGTGGGGGAAACCCCCCCAGTCCTCAAGCTCAGGGAAGGGGCCGACAGACAACCAAACACCCCCTCCCCTTCCCCCGCAACTACTGCACCCAAAAACCATTTAATTTTTGAAATTTTCCAGTAGCTGCTGCTTCCCCCCCCCCCCCCCTCAAGTCAATAAGTTTTCCCAGTTTTTTGTGGTAAAATTCGGGGGGTCAGCGTATACTGGAGTATATACGGGACTCGCATTGGGCTATATCCCACCTGCAGACACGGTGATAGTTTGATCCGTGTGTCTTAGGACGCCGTCACTACCTGACTCAGGTCTTTCTGTCTTGCACCGGTTTTATTTTTCTTTCTGTTTCGGTTGCCGGGGGTCTTCAGTGTGTTCGCCACACTAGTCGCACCTCCCCCCCCCTCGCTGGTCACCCCCAGTCCGCACTCACCACTTACTGCATCAGTAGCCGATTCTGGTGACCCCACTCCCACGTGCAAGGTCCTACCGAGGGGGTGACCCTGCGGCACCTGAAGACACCAGAGTATGAGAAGAATAGATGATGGCTGAGTATTAGTCTCCTCTCTCAGGGGGTTAAAGGGGCGCTGTCATTGGGAAGAGTCATTGTTAGATAAGCACATCCTTACACAGGCTACCTTCTGTATGTTAATCCCCTCAGTAGTTTTTGTATGATCCCGCTTTTATTCACATGCTAATTAGCCATAAATGAGCACCGGAAGTCTCAGCGAGCAGTGTCTGCTGTGTGTGAGGGCAGCGATGCTGCTGCTGCTGACAACTCCTCTCCCTGCACTCACACACAGCAGACAGTGCTCGCTGAGACTTCCAGTGCTCATTGCTGACTGTATGGACCATACCCTGATGGAATAAGGACTTCACACAGACCATCTAAAGCATGACTCCGTGTGCTGGTGCCCTCCGCGGAGGCCCCGTTCTAGTTCAGCCCTCCCAGGCTACTATCCTGCCTTTGGTAGAGGCTTCCGCCTCCCTCTATAAGCCTCTAAGGGTGCCCGAGGAGATGCATAACATAATAGCAGTTGTGGCGCCCTCATGTGAGGATTGACTAGGTTGGTCCACCTTGTGTTCCTATCTCCTGAAGGGTGGACTCTCCTTTCGGCCTTTGTTGCGGCTGGCTCCTCCCTGCAGCCTTCATTTGTGTGTTTTGGCTTCAGATCTTGCAGTTCCTAGGCTGAACAGCTCCATAGGGGTGTTTTCTGTGTCCCCCCCCCCTGGGGCATTGACAAGGACATTCAGCTTTTGGGCGATGCGTTCCTGAGCTGTCCATCTTGCCTAGGCAGCTGACTAGCGTGTTGCATTGTGCTGTTCCTTGCATCTGTTCAAGGCATGCTGGATCCTCTAGAACAGGGGCGGGCAATTAATTTTCCCAAAATAAGAAATTGAAACTATGTTAGAGGGCCGCGCCACGGCAGATTTACCTCCACCCACATCTACGTTGACTCCGCCCATTCCCAATCATCTTTCCATGTGCCCCCACACAGTATAATCCTCCTACAGTCACCCGTACATTATATGTCCCCACATTATAATATTCCCTTCCAACTGCCCCACAGTATTAGGCCCCTCTCCTGGTGCCCCAGTATAAACTGGGGGAAACGAGGGGACATGAAACTGGAGCAGCTGGAGGGGGACATTAAACAGTGGGGGTAGTTGGAGGGGGGCAATAAATTGACAGCTGGAGCGGGACATGAAACTGGGGGCAACTAGAGGGGGACATTAAAATCGGGAAGCTGGAAGCAGACATTAAACTGTAGGGGTAGCTGGAGGGTGACATTAAACGGGGGGCAACTAGAGGCAGACAGGTCCCCTCCAGCTACCTCCATGGTTTAATGCCCCCTCCAGTTGTCCCCAGTTTAATGTCTCCCCAGTTTAAGTGCCCTCTTCATCTCTCCCCCAGTTTCATGTCCCCCCGTCCATCTCTCCCACAGTTTCATGTCCCCCCGTCCATCTCTCCCCCAGTTTCATGTCCCCCCATCCATCTCTCCCCCAGTTTCATGTCCCCCCGTCCATCTGCCATTTCTGCCCCAGTATAACATTCCCCTTCTATCTCTGTCCCTAGGTTACTGAGACATACAGACACACACACAGACAGACACATATAGACACACACATACAGACAGACAGACACATACAGACAGACACACACAGACAGACACATATAGACACACACTCTCCCCCCTGCATCTCACCTTACATCTCTCAGTACCTTATGACACACACCACATGTCTCCATCTTCCTGCCGGCACTAAGACACGCCCCCTAGACACGCCTCCTAGACACGCCTCCCTAGTCAAGCTGTGGGGGCCGGACTGAATCAGTCAGAGGGCCAGGCTTTGCCCAGGTCTGCTCTAGAAGGTGGTTAGGTGGTTGTGTCCCGTTCCTTCCCTTGAGAGTTAGGCCGGGTTCACACGGAGTATTGTGGCTCGTCATTTGGGACGTACATGCCGCGGGATCTTTTGCGGGCCGTATACGCCCGTATACGCTCCGCCGCAAAATCACGGCCGCAAAATAGAAAACAAAATGACGAGCCACAATACTCCGTGTGAACCCGGCCTTACTGGGCCGGCTCCTCCTTCTCGTTGCAGAAGTCAGTCTTCCTGACACTTGCCCTCTGAGTAGTCCTCTATTGTAGTCCAGGACTTTTGGCAATTATTTTTTCCCCCTCTCGAGTGTGGGAACAGTTGCTTTCCTTCATGGAGTCCTGGCTGGCCAGCGCTTCCCTCTCCTGGGCTGAGATGTCGGCTACTCCTTCAAGTTTTTCCTCCGTTCTAAGTGAAGGTTTTTTCTGCAGCCGCCCCCGCTCTGCTGTGGTAGGCGTTCTTGTTCCTACTTCAGGAAGGACGGCCCCTTCCCTCCCTGGATCTACAAGTTTCTCCGTTTCTGCAGGTTCCACATGTGGCCCTGCGATCGGTGGGGGGCATCCCTGAATTCTGGTGGCCCCCTGTCCATCGTGTTCCACAACGCTCTCCTCTCGGAGTTTTTTCGGGTTGACAAGGCTCCTTCTGGTCTTCCTCCATGGCAGGGGAGTCATTGTAATTGTATACCCAGATGTTCTCCGTAAAATCTTTTTCTCGACGTGTTCACTGGGGGACACAGATCCCTCCCTTGATTTTTTTCCTGCTGTTCCTGCTCGAGTTGCTTTGCTTCTTGTTCGGGTCCGGGATGTGTTGGTGCGGTCGGTCCCGTGCTCTTTTAGCTCTTTTTCTACTGACTAGCACAGAGTCTGCAGGGATATAGTCCAGGGGGCGGAGCTGACAGCTTTTCATTCTCCTGGTGGCCGGGTCTGTATATGCTGCTGTGTCCCCCAGTGAATATATCGAGAGCGCTATTGGGCGGAGTGTGTAATATGTGCAAGGGAATGGTGAGAAGAGCAGCACCAACATACACAAGGTACAAGTGACAATGGCTCCGCCCTATACAGTATAAATAGATTTAATTTGCATATTTACAGGTAACAGCAGTAAAGTGAGATTGTTAACCCTTTGTAAGACGCCTTGCACTGCGCAGTCTGTCTGGGCTATGTACTGTTGGTTTGGTCTTGGTCAAACAGAGCCATAGCAAGGTGAAGCCGCGAGCCGAGGGCTTCCAGATTGCTGAGCACACATCGGTGATAGCCCTCACCAGAGAGGCGGGTGCTGCACTTTCTGAGTGAGAATCTCTGCACTAGCGCTGGCTCTAGAGCTCGAAACACATGAAGGTCCGAGTAACGCAGAAACAGTTCCAGCAGTTCTATGCCACCAATATCCTCATCCTCTTCCTCTTGCACCTCGGCTGCCATTCGGCTTCTGGCTCGCATGAAATCTGAATTGTAAAAGCAGAATTCTGAGGAGGCGAGACGATCAAAATGTCCATCACGCAGGAACTCTCCAGACTGCGGCGCGGAGAAGCTGTGGCGTGAAACCTCAGGGCTGTACTCCTGATAGTGCACAGGAGAAAACACCTGCCAAGCATTAATGGCGTTCATCCGGCAGCGGTTCAGAGCCTCAGTGGTCACCTCACTCCACACGCTAACTAGAAAGAAGAGCACGTCCATGGAGTGTTTCTTAGACACCACTTCCATAAGACGCACCTGCGACGGTAACTCCGTGCGCACACTGGACACCTCCAGGAGCAGATAGGAATAGCGCTTTCCCAGCTCTGATAACATGGCGCGCACCTCCTCGTACACGTCTTTCTCTTGCCCGGATGAGCCCACGTCGTATACCAACAGCACAGTCAGGGCCACATTCTCTTGAGGGTCAAGAAGGTTTGTTGCAAAAGCATCAAGAAATCCTGCAATATGGCTGGAGTCAGAAGGCGTTAAAGGTAACACGAGCTGGACTCTTGTGGCTTCTGTCACATACGGCATCGGAAGAATCTCCACAAGACCCAAAGGCCGCAGAAGGCTAAGGCGCTTGGTTAGAAACCCAACATGACCCTTTTCAGTGGTAGCTTCCAACAAGAGCTCCAGCGTGTACTCCATTCCCCTGGTGGGATCAAAGCGCCTGTACCCATTCAGCAGCCGGCGCTTCCTGAAACGCAGCCATGGGTGGTAGCGCTGATTCAGCTGCTCTAGAGCTTCTTCTAGAACGTGACGAACATCCAACAGCCACACACCCTGCAGAGGACACTTGGGGGCGCCATCTGGACAGGAGAAGGTATGCATCTCCGTGAAGTATTCCCAGGTCAACAAATCAAAACGAGAAGTCGGACTGAATGGCGGATTTACACCAACTGGCCATGAGAGAGCAGAGTGTTGATCTGGAGTGAAGGAGGAAAGGTTCTGGATCTCGCTCTGAAACAAAGCAACAGGCACAAAGTTAGTGAGGATGAAACCAAGCCAATGTGCATTATAGACAAGCCACCGTTCTACATGACAACCCTCAGGAGGCCCAAGCCACACGTCACATGTCCCCAATCATCAACCACCCTGACGCTCAGTGGCTTCTCACAGTCATACAGCAGATTCATCTATGGCAGATACCACTGAAGGTGCAATAGTGTGATGGCCACTGGTCTCCACTACTAATGATCGCCCCCTACAGTATGGCCACGTGTGACCCTCACTGATAATGGATTGTGGGATTCACTAGTATGTAGGAACCCCCACTGAAGCATAATAGGGACTGTAATCTCCAATACTGTCCCATTTGTGGTTCATACTACAATCTGTGAGAAAGTGCAATACTAACCCATTAGAACATGAACACCAATAGTAAGCAACGTATAAACCGCGTAGTTAAGTATAGTACACGTAACACATGTGAGGAGCAGTACAAGATATGTCTCCTATAACACTGCCCCATGTACAAGATATGTCTCCTATAATACTGCCCCTATGTACAAAACTATAACTACTATAATACTACTATGTACAAGAATATAACTACTATAATACTACTCCTATGTACAAGAATATAACTACTATAATACTACTCCTATGTACAAGAATATAACTACTATAATACTACCCCTATATACAAGAATATAACTACTATAATACTACTCCCTATGTACAAGAATATAACTACTATAATACTGCTCCTATGTACAAGAATATAACTACTATAATACTACTCCTATGTACAAGAATATAACTACTATAATACTACTCCTATGTACAAGAATATAACTACTATAATACTGCCTCCTATGTACAAGAATATAACTACAATAATACTACCTCCTATGTACAAGAATATAACTACTATAATACTGCTCCTATGTACAAGAATATAACTACTATAATACTACCTCCTATGTACAAGAATATAACTACTATAATACTGCTCCTATGTACAAGAATATAACTACTATAATACTACTCCTATGTACAAGAATATAACTACTATAATACTACCTCCTATGTACAAGAATATAACTACTATAATACTACCTCCTATGTACAAGAATATAACTACTATAATACTACTCCCTATGTACAAGAATATAACTACTATAATACTGCTCCTATGTACAAGAATATAACTACTATAATACTACTCCTATGTACAAGAATATAACTACTATAATACTACTCCTATGTACAAGAATATAACTACTATAATACTACCTCCTATGTACAAGAATATAACTACTATAATACTACCTCCTATGTACAAGAATATAACTACTATAATACTACTCCTATGTACAAGAATATAACTACTATAATACTACTCCTATGTACAAGAATATAACTACTATAATACTACCTCCTATGTACAAGAATATAACTACTATAATACTACCTCCTATGTACAAGAATATAACTACTATAATACTACTCCCTATGTACAAGAATATAACTACTATAATACTGCTCCTATGTACAAGAATATAACTACTATAATACTACTCCTATGTACAAGAATATAACTACTATAATACTACTCCTATGTACAAGAATATAACTACTATAATACTACCTCCTATGTACAAGAATATAACTACTATAATACTACTCCTATGTACAAGAATATAACTACTATAATACTACTCCTATGTACAAGAATATAACTACTATAATACTACTCCCTATGTACAAAACTATAACTACTATAATACTACCCCCTATGTACAAGAATATAACTACTATAATACTACTCCTATGTACAAGAATATAACTACTATAATACTACTCCTATGTACAAGAATATAACTACTATAATACTACCTCCTATATACAAGAATATAACTACTATTATACTACACCTATGTACAAGAATATAACTACTATAATACTACTCCTATGTACAAGAATATAACTACTATAATACTGCTCCTATGTACAAAACTATAACTACTATAATACTACTCCTATGTACAAGAATATAACTACTATAATACTACTCCTATGTACAAGAATATAACTACTATAATACTACTCCTATGTACAAGAATATAACTACTATAATACTACTACTATGTACAAGAATATAACTACTATAATACTACTCCCTATGTACAAAACTATAACTACTATAATACTACTCCCTATGTACAAGAATATAACTACTATAATACTGCTCCTATGTACAAGAATATAACTACTATAATACTACCTCCTATGTACAAGAATATAACTACTATAATACTACCTCCTATGTACAAGAATATAACTACTATAATACTACTCCCTATGTACAAGAATATAACTACTATAATACTGCTCCTATGTACAAGAATATAACTACTATAATACTACTCCTATGTACAAGAAAATAACTACTATAATACTACTCCTATGTACAAGAATATAACTACTATAATACTTCTCCTATGTACAAGAATATAACTACTATAATACTACTCCTATGTACAAAACTATAACTACTATAATACTACCCCCTATGTACAAGAATATAACTACTATAATACTACTCCTATGTACAAGAATATAACTACTATAATACTACTCCCTATGTACAAAACTATAACTACTATAATACTACTCCTATGTACAAGAATATAACTACTATAATACTACTCCTATGTACAAGAATATAACTACTATAATACTACTCCTATGTACAAGAATATAACTACTATAATACTACTACTATGTACAAGAATATAACTACTATAATACTACTCCCTATGTACAAAACTATAACTACTATAATACTGCTCCTATGTACAAGAATATAACTACTATAATACTACCTCCTATGTACAAGAATATAACTACTATAATACTACCTCCTATGTACAAGAATATAACTACTATAATACTACTCCTATGTACAAGAATATAACTACTATAATACTACCTCCTATATACAAGAATATAACTACTATAATACTACTCCTATGTACAAGAATATAACTACTATAAAACTGCTCCTATGTACAAGAATATAACTACTATAATACTACTCCTATGTACAAGAATATAACTACTATAATACTACCTCCTATGTACAAGAATATAACTACTATAATACTACCTCCTATGTACAAGAATATAACTACTATAATACTACTCCTATGTACAAGAATATAACTACTATAATACTACCTCCTATATACAAGAATATAACTACTATAATACTACTCCTATGTACAAGAATATAACTACTATAAAACTGCTCCTATGTACAAGAATATAACTACTATAATACTACTCCTATGTACAAGAATATAACTACTATAATACTACCTCCTATGTACAAGAATATAACTACTATAATACTGCTCCTATGTACAAGAATATAACTACTATAATACTGCTCCTATGTACAAGAATATAACTACTATAATACTACTCCTATGTACAAGAATATAACTACTATAATACTACTCCTATGTACAAGAATATAACTACTATAATACTACTCCTATGTACAAGAATATAACTACTATAATACTACTCCTATGTACAAGAATATAACTACTATAATACTGCTCCTATGTACAAGAATATAACTACTATAATACTACTCTTATGTACAAGAATATAACTACTATAATACTGCTCCTATGTACAAGAATATAACTACTATAATACTGCTCCTATGTACAAGAATATAACTACTATAATACTACTCCTATGTACAAGAATATATCTACTATAATACTACTCCTATATACAAGAATATAACTACTATAATACTACTCCTATGTACAAGAATATAACTACTATAATACTGCTCTATGTACAAGAATATAACTACTATAATACTGCCCCCTATGTACAAGAATATAACTACTATAATACTACCTCCTATATACAAGAATATAACTACTATAATACTACTCCTATGTACAAGAATATAAGTACTATAATACA
>NW_027439929.1:0-37892 GCF_031893055.1 Leptodactylus fuscus
TCAAAATATACCAGAATTCTGCTTCTCGGACCTGATTTGGAGGAGCTGCGGCCTCCCAAAGTGGGCCTATTTCACCCCATTTGATAGCCATTTGCGCTTTTAAGTTGCCTCTCTTCCGGGAGACGTAGCTCCGCCTCCTTACATCCGATCGACCCGATTCCAGTTTCCTTGAAAAGTAGAGATCGAGACCTTTCCAAAGAGGGGTCGATCAACCTTGTAGCCCCAAAGGCCCCGGCGTGGCGGGTAGGTGCGCGCCGGTACTGTCTGCTCCGGTAATATGCGCCCAATCGAAAATCCGAGAGAAGCGTTTTAAAGCCAGAGATCCGCCCTTTCAAAATATACCAGAATTCTGCTTCTCGGACCTGATTTGGAGGAGCTGCGGCCTCCCAAAGTGGGCCTATTTCACCCCATTTGATAGCCATTTGCGCTTTTAAGTTGCCTCTCTTCCGGGAGACGTAGCTCCGCCTCCTTACATCCGATCGACCCGATTCCAGTTTTCCTTGAAAAGTAGAGATCGAGACTTTTCCAACGAGGGGTCGATCAACCTTGTAGCCCCAAAGGCCCCGGCGTGGCGGGTAGGTGCGCGCCGGTACTGTCTGCTCCGGTAATATGCGCCCAATCGAAAATCCGAGAGAAGCGTTTTAAAGCCAGAGATCCGCCCTTTCAAAATATACCAGAATTCTGCTTCTCGGACCTGATTTGGAGGAGCTGCGGCCTCCCAAAGTGGGCCTATTTCACCCCATTTGATAGCCATTTGCGCTTTAAAGTTGCCTCTCTTCTGGGAGACGTAGCTCCGCCTCCTTACATCCGATCGACCCGATTCCAGTTTCCTTGAAAAGTAGAGATCGAGACCTTTCCAAAGAGGGGTCAATCAACCCTGTAGCCCCAAAGGCCCCGGCGTGGCGGGTAGGTGCGCGCCGGTACTGTCTGCTCCGGTAATATGTGCCCAATCGAAAATCCGAGAGAAGCGTTTTAAAGCCAGAGATCCGCCCTTTCAAAATATACCAGAATTCTGCTTCTCGGACCTGATTTGGAGGAGCTGCGACCTCCCAAAGTGGGCCTATTTCACCCCATTTGATAGCCATTTGCGCTTTTAAGTTGCCTCTCTTCCGGGAGACGTAGCTCCGCCTCCTTACATCCGATCGACCCGATTCCAGTTTCCTTGAAAAGTAGAGATCGAGACCTTTCCAACGAGGGGGTCGATCAACCCTGTAGCCCCAAAGGCCCCGGCGTAGCGGATAGGTGCGCGCCGGGTACTGTCTGCTCCGGTAATATGTGCCCAATCGAAAATCCGAGAGAAGCGTTTTAAAGCCAGAGATCCCCCCTTTCAAAATATACCAGAATTCTGCTTCTCGGACCTGATTTGGAGGAGCTGCGGCCTCCCAAAGTGGGCCTATTTCACCCATTTGATAGCCATTTGCGCTTTAAAGTTGCCTCTCTTCCGGGAGACGTAGCTCCGCCTCCTTACATCCGATCGACCCGATTCCAGTTTCCTTGAAAAGTAGAGATCGAGACCTTTCCAACGAGGGGTCGATCAACCCTGTAGCCCCAAAGGCCCCGGCGTGGCGGGTAGGTGCGCGCCGGTACTGTCTGCTCCGGTAATATGTGCCCAATCGAAAATCCGAGAGAAGCGTTTTAAAGCCAGAGATCCGCCCCTTTCAAAATATACCAGAATTCTGCTTCTCGGACCTGATTTGGAGGAGCTGCGGCCTCCCAAAGTGGGCCTATTTCACCCCATTTGATAGCCATTTGCGCTTTAAAGTTGCCTCTTTTCCGGGAGACATAGCTCCGCCTCCTTACATCCGATCGACCCGATTCCAGTTTCCTTGAAAAGTAGAGATCGAGACCTTGCCAACGAGGGGGTCGATCAACCTTGTAGCCCCAAAGGCCCCCGGCGTGGCGGGGTAGGTGCGCGCCGGTACTGTCTGCTCCGGTAATATGCGCCCAATCGAAAATCCGAGAGAAGCGTTTTAAAGCCAGAGATCCGCCCTTTCAAAATATACCAGAATTCTGCTTCTCGGACCTGATTTGGAGGAGCTGCGGCCTCCCAAAGTGGGCCTATTTCACCCCATTTGATAGCCATTTGCGCTTTTAAGTTGCCTCTCTTCCGGGAGACGTAGCTCCGCCTCCTTACATCCGATCGACCCGATTCCAGTTTCCTTGAAAATTAGAGATCGAGACCTTTCCAACGAGGGGTCGATCAACCTTGTAGCCCCAAAGGCCCCGGCGTGGCGGGTAGGTGCGCTCTGGTACTGTCTGCTCCGGTAATATGCGCCCAATCGAAAATCCGAGAGAAGCGTTTTAAAGCCAGAGATCCGCCCTTTCAAAATATACCAGAATTCTGCTTCTCGGACCTGATTTGGAGGAGCTGCGGCCTCCCAAAGTGGGCCTATTTCACCCCATTTGATAGCCATTTGCGCTTTAAAGTTGCCTCTCTTCTGGGAGACGTAGCTCCGCCTCCTTACATCCGATCGACCCGATTCCAGTTTCCTTGAAAAGTAGAGATCGAGACCTTTCCAAAGAGGGGGTCAATCAACCCTGTAGCCCCAAAGGCCCCGGCGTGGCGGGTAGGTGCGCGCCGGGTACTGTCTGCTCCGGTAATATGTGCCCAATCGAAAATCCGAGAGAAGCGTTTTAAAGCCAGAGATCCGCCCCTTTCAAAATATACCAGAATTCTGCTTCTCGGACTTGATTTGGAGGAGCTGCGACCTCCCAAAGTGGGCCTATTTCACCCCATTTGATAGCCATTTGCGCTTTTAAGTTGCCTCTCTTCCGGGAGACGTAGCTCCGCCTCCTTACATCCGATCGACCCGATTCCAGTTTCCTTGAAAAGTAGAGATCGAGACCTTTCCAACGAAGGGGTCGATCAACCCTGTAGCCCCAAAGGCCCCGGCGTAGCGGATAGGTGCGCGCCGGTACTGTCTGCTCCGGTAATATGTGCCCAATCGAAAATCCGAGAGAAGCGTTTTAAAGCCAGAGATCCCCCCCTTTCAAAATATACCAGAATTCTGCTTCTCGGACCTGATTTGGAGGAGCTGCGGCCTCCCAAAGTGGGCCCTATTTCACCCCATTTGATAGCCATTTGCGCTTTAAAGTTGCCTCTATTCCGGGAGACGTAGCTCCGCCTCCTTACATCCGATCGACCCGATTCCAGTTTCCTTGAAAAGTAGAGATCGAGACCTTTCCAACGAGGGGGTCGATCAACCCTGTAGCCCCAAAGGCCCCGGCGTGGCGGGGTAGGTGCGCGCCGGTACTGTCTGCTCCGGTAATATGTGCCCAATCGAAAATCCGAGAGAAGCGTTTTAAAGCCAGAGATCCGCCCTTTCAAAATATACCAGAATTCTGCTTCTCGGACCTGATTTGGAGGAGCTGCGGCCTCCCAAAGTGGGCCTATTTCACCCCATTTGATAGCCATTTGCGCTTTAAAGTTGCCTCTCTTCCGGGAGACGTAGCTCCGCCTCCTTACATCCGATCGACCCGATTCCAGTTTCCTTGAAAAGTAGAGATCGAGACCTTTCCAACGAGGGGTCGATCAACCCTGTAGCCCCAAAGGCCCCGGCGTGGCGGGTAGGTGCGCGCCGGTACTGTCTGCTCCGGTAATATGCGCCCAATCGAAAATCCGAGAGAAGCATTTTAAAGCCAAAGATCCGCTCTTTCAAAATATACCAGAATTCTGCTTCTCGGACCTGATTTGGAGGAGCTGCGGCCTCCCAAAGTGGGCCTATTTCACCCCATTTGATAGCCATTTGCGCTTTTAAGTTGCCTCTCTTCCGGGAGACGTAGCTCCGCCTCCTTACATCCGATCGACCCGATTCCAGTTTCCTTGAAAAGTAGAGATCGAGACCTTTCCAACGAGGGGTCGATCAACCTTGTAGCCCCAAAGGCCCCGGCGTGGCGGGTAGGTGCGCGCCGGTACTGTCTGCTCCGGTAATATGCGCCCAATCGAAAATCCGAGAGAAGTGTTTTAAAGCCAGAGATCCGCCCTTTCAAAATATACCAGAATTCTGCTTCTCGGACCTGATTTGGAGGAGCTATGGCCTCCCAAAGTGGGCCTATTTCACCCCATTTGATAGCCATTTGCGCTTTTAAGTTGCCTCTCTTCCGGGAGACGTAGCTCCGCCTCCTTACATCCGATCGACCCGATTCCAGTTTCCTTGAAAAGTAGAGATCGAGACCTTTCCAACGAGGGGTCGATCAACCCTGTAGCCCCAAAGGCCCCGGCGTGGCGGATAGGTGCGCGCCGGTACTGTCTGCTCCGGTAATATGTGCCCAATCGAAAATCCGAGAGAAGCGTTTTAAAGCCAGAGATCCCCCCTTTCAAAATATACCAGAATTCTGCTTCTCGGACCTGATTTGGAGGAGCTGCGGCCTCCCAAAGTGGGCCTATTTCACCCCATTTGATAGCCATTTGCGCTTTAAAGTTGCCTCTCTTCTGGGAGACGTAGCTCCGCCTCCTTACATCTCCGATCGACCCGATTCCAGTTTCCTTGAAAAGTAGAGATCGAGACCTTTCCAAAGAGGGGTCAATCAACCCTGTAGCCCCAAAGGCCCCGGCGTGGCGGGTAGGTGCGCGCCGGTACTGTCTGCTCCGGTAATATGTGCCCAATCGAAAATCCGAGAGAAGCGTTTTAAAGCCAGAGATCCGCCCTTTCAAAATATACCAGAATTCTGCTTCTCGGACCTGATTTGGAGGAGCTGCGACCTCCCAAAGTGGGCCTATTTCACCCCATTTGATAGCCATTTGCGCTTTTAAGTTGCCTCTCTTCCGGGAGACGTAGCTCCGCCTCCTTACATCCGATCGACCCGATTCCAGTTTCCTTGAAAAGTAGAGATCGAGACCTTTCCAACGAGGGGTCGATCAACCCTGTAGCCCCAAAGGCCCCGGCGTAGCGGATAGGTGCGCGCCGGTACTGTCTGCTCCGGTAATATGTGCCCAATCGAAAATCCGAGAGAAGCGTTTTAAAGCCAGAGATCCCCCCTTTCAAAATATACCAGAATTCTGCTTCTCGGACCTGATTTGGAGGAGCTGCGGCCTCCCAAAGTGGGCCTATTTCACCCCATTTGATAGCCATTTGCGCTTTAAAGTTGCCTCTCTTCCGGGAGACGTAGCTCCGCCTCCTTACATCCGATCGACCCGATTCCAGTTTCCTTGAAAAGTAGAGATCGAGACCTTTCCAACGAGGGGTCGATCAACCCTGTAGCCCCAAAGGCCCCGGCGTGGCGGGTAGGTGCGCGCCGGTACTGTCTGCTCCGGTAATATGTGCCCAATCGAAAATCCGAGAGAAGCGTTTTAAAGCCAGAGATCCGCCCTTTCAAAATATACCAGAATTCTGCTTCTCGGACCTGATTTGGAGGAGCTGCGGCCTCCCAAAGTGGGCCTATTTCACCCCATTTGATAGCCATTTGCGCTTTAAAGTTGCCTCTTTTCCGGAGACATAGCTCCGCCTCCTTACATCCGATCGACCCGATTCCAGTTTCCTTGAAAAGTAGAGATCGAGACCTTGCCAACGAGGGGTCGATCAACCTTGTAGCCCCAAAGGCCCCGGCGTGGCGGGGTAGGTGCGCGCCGGTACTGTCTGCTCCGGTAATATGCGCCCAATCGAAAATCCGAGAGAAGCGTTTTAAAGCCAGAGATCCGCCCTTTCAAAATATACCAGAATTCTGCTTCTCGACCTGATTTGGATGGGAGCTGCGGCCTCCCAAAGTGGGCCTATTTCACCCCATTTGATAGCCATTTGCGCTTTTAAGTTGCCTCTCTTCCGGGAGACGTAGCTCCGCCTCCTTACATCCGATCGACCCGATTCCAGTTTCCTTGAAAATTAGAGATCGAGACCTTTCCAACGAGGGGGTCGATCAACCTTGTAGCCCCAAAGGCCCCGGCGTGGCGGGTAGGTGCGCTCTGGTACTGTCTGCTCCGGTAATATGCGCCCAATCGAAAATCCGAGAGAAGCGTTTTAAAGCCAGAGATCCGCCCTTTCAAAATATACCAGAATTCTGCTTCTCGGACCTGATTTGGAGGAGCTGCGGCCTCCCAAAGTGGGCCTATTTCACCCCATTTGATAGCCATTTGCGCTTTAAAGTTGCCTCTCTTCTGGGAGACGTAGCTCCGCCTCCTTACATCCGATCGACCCGATTCCAGTTTCCTTGAAAAGTAGAGATCGAGACCTTTCCAAAGAGGGGTCAATCAACCCTGTAGCCCCAAAGGCCCCGGCGTGGCGGGTAGGTGCGCGCCGGTACTGTCTGCTCCGGTAATATGTGCCCAATCGAAAATCCGAGAGAAGCGTTTTAAAGCCAGAGATCCGCCCTTTCAAAATATACCAGAATTCTGCTTCTCGGACTTGATTTGGAGGAGCTGCGACCTCCCAAAGTGGGCCTATTTCACCCCATTTGATAGCCATTTGCGCTTTTAAGTTGCCTCTCTTCCGGGAGACGTAGCTCCGCCTCCTTACATCCGATCGACCCGATTCCAGTTTCCTTGAAAAGTAGAGATCGAGACCTTTCCAACGAGGGGTCGATCAACCCTGTAGCCCCAAAGGCCCCGGCGTAGCGGATAGGTGCGCGCCGGTACTGTCTGCTCCGGTAATATGTGCCCAATCGAAAATCCGAGAGAAGCGTTTTAAAGCCAGAGATCCCCCCTTTCAAAATATACCAGAATTCTGCTTCTCGGACCTGATTTGGAGGAGCTGCGGCCTCCCAAAGTGGGCCTATTTCACCCCATTTGATAGCCATTTGCGCTTTAAAGTTGCCTCTCTTCCGGGAGACGTAGCTCCGCCTCCTTACATCCGATCGACCCGATTCCAGTTTCCTTGAAAAGTAGAGATCGAGACCTTTCCAACGAGGGGTCGATCAACCCTGTAGCCCCAAAGGCCCCGGCGTGGCGGGTAGGTGCGCGCCGGTACTGTCTGCTCCGGTAATATGTGCCCAATCGAAAATCCGAGAGAAGCGTTTTAAAGCCAGAGATCCGCCCTTTCAAAATATACCAGAATTCTGCTTCTCGGACCTGATTTGGAGGAGCTGCGGCCTCCCAAAGTGGGCCTATTTCACCCCATTTGATAGCCATTTGCGCTTTAAAGTTGCCTCTCTTCCGGGAGACGTAGCTCCGCCTCCTTACATCCGATCGACCCGATTCCAGTTTCCTTGAAAAGTAGAGATCGAGACCTTTCCAACGAGGGGTCGATCAACCCTGTAGCCCCAAAGGCCCCGGCGTGGCGGGTAGGTGCGCGCCGGTACTGTCTGCTCCGGTAATATGCGCCCAATCGAAAATCCGAGAGAAGCATTTTAAAGCCAAAGATCCGCTCTTTCAAAATATACCAGAATTCTGCTTCTCGGACCTGATTTGGAGGAGCTGCGGCCTCCCAAAGTGGGCCTATTTCACCCCATTTGATAGCCATTTGCGCTTTTAAGTTGCCTCTCTTCCGGGAGACGTAGCTCCGCCTCCTTACATCCGATCGACCCGATTCCAGTTTCCTTGAAAAGTAGAGATCGAGACCTTTCCAACGAGGGGTCGATCAACCTTGTAGCCCCAAAGGCCCCGGCGTGGCGGGTAGGTGCGCGCCGGTACTGTCTGCTCCGGTAATATGCGCCCAATCGAAAATCCGAGAGAAGCGTTTTAAAGCCAGAGATCCGCCCTTTCAAAATATACCAGAATTCTGCTTCTCGGACCTGATTTGGAGGAGCTATGGCCTCCCAAAGTGGGCCTATTTCACCCCATTTGATAGCCATTTGCGCTTTTAAGTTGCCTCTCTTCCGGGAGACGTAGCTCCGCCTCCTTACATCCGATCGACCCGATTCCAGTTTCCTTGAAAAGTAGAGATCGAGACCTTTCCAACGAGGGGTCGATCAACCCTGTAGCCCCAAAGGCCCCGGCGTGGCGGATAGGTGCGCGCCGGTACTGTCTGCTCCGGTAATATGTGCCCAATCGAAAATCCGAGAGAAGCGTTTTAAAGCCAGAGATCCCCCCTTTCAAAATATACCAGAATTCTGCTTCTCGGACCTGATTTGGAGGAGCTGCGGCCTCCCAAAGTGGGCCTATTTCACCCCATTTGATAGCCATTTGCGCTTTAAAGTTGCCTCTCTTCCGGGAGACGTAGCTCCGCCTCCTTACATCCGATCGACCCGATTCCAGTTTCCTTGAAAAGTAGAGATCAAGACCTTTCCAACGAGGGGTCGATCAACCCTGTAGCCCCAAAGGCCCCGGCGTGGCGGGTAGGTGCGCGCCGGTACTGTCTGCTCCGGTAATATGTGCCCAATCGAAAATCCGAGAGAAGCGTTTTAAAGCCAGAGATCCGCCCTTTCAAAATATACCAGAATTCTGCTTCTCGGACCTGATTTGGAGGAGCTGCGGCCTCCCAAAGTGGGCCTATTTCACCCCATTTGATAGCCATTTGCGCTTTAAAGTTGCCTCTCTTCCGGGAGACGTAGTTCCGCCTCCTTACATCCGATCGACCCGATTCCAGTTTCCTTGAAAAGTAGAGATCGAGACCTTTCCAACGAGGGGTCGATCAACCTTGTAGCCCCAAAGGCCCAGGCGTGGCAGGTAGGTGCGCGCCGGTACTGTCTGCTCCGGTAATATGCGCCCAATCGAAAATCCGAGAGAAGCATTTTAAAGCCAGAGATCCGCCCTTTCAAAATATACCAGAATTCTGCTTCTCGGACCTGATTTGGAGGAGCTGCGGCCTCCCAAAGTGGGCCTATTTCACCCCATTTGATAGCCATTTGCGCTTTTAAGTTGCCTCTCTTCCGGGAGACGTAGCTCCGCCTCCTTACATCCGATCGACCCGATTCCAGTTTCCTTGAAAAGTAGAGATCGAGACCTTTCCAACGAGGGGTCGATCAACCTTGTAGCCCCAAAGGCCCCGGCGTGGCGGGTAGGTGCGCGCCGGTACTGTCTGCTCCGGTAATATGCGCCCAATCGAAAATCCGAGAGAAGCGTTTTAAAGCCAGAGATCCGCCCTTTCAAAATATACCAGAATTCTGCTTCTCGGACCTGATTTGGAGGAGCTGCGGCCTCCCAAAGTGGGCCTATTTCACCCCATTTGATAGCCATTTGCGCTTTAAAGTTGCCTCTCTTCCGGGAGACGTAGCTCCGCCTCCTTACAACCGATCGACCCGATTCCAGTTTCCTTGAAAAGTAGAGATCGAGACCTTTCCAACGAGGGGTCGATCAACCTTGTAGCCCCAAAGGCCCCGGCGTGGCGGGTAGGTGCGCGCCGGTACTGTCTGCTCCGGTAATATGCGCCCAATCGAAAATCAGAGAGAAGCATTTTAAAGCCAGAGATCCGCCCTTTCAAAATATACCAGAATTCTGCTTCTCGGACCTGATTTGGAGGAGCTGCGGCCTCCCAAAGTGGGACTATTTCACCCCATTTGATAGCCATTTGCGCTTTTAAGTTGCCTCTCTTCCGGGAGACGTAGCTCCGCCTCCTTACATCCGATCGACCCGATTCCAGTTTCCTTGAAAAGTAGAGATCGAGACCTTTCCAACGAGGGGTCGATCAACCTTGTAGCCCCAAAGGCCCCGGCGTGGCGGGTAGGTGCGCGCCGGTACTGTCTGCTCCGGTAATATGCGCCCAATCGAAAATCCGAGAGAAGCGTTTTAAAGCCAGAGATCCGCCCTTTCAAAATATACCAGAATTCTGCTTCTCGGACCTGATTTGGAGGAGCTGCGGCCTCCCAAAGTGGGCCTATTTCACCCCATTTGATAGCCATTTGCGCTTTTAAGTTGCCTCTCTTCCGGGAGACGTAGCTCCGCCTCCTTACATCTGATCGACCCGATTCCAGTTTCCTTGAAAAGTAGAGATCGAGACCTTTCCAACGAGGGGTCGATCAACCTTGTAGCCCCAAAGGCCCAGGCGTGGCAGGTAGGTGCGCGCCGGTACTGTCTGCTCCGGTAATATGCGCCCAATCGAAAATCCGAGAGAAGCGTTTTAAAGCCAGAGATCCGCCCTTTCAAAATATACCAGAATTCTGCTTCTCGGACCTGATTTGGAGGAGCTCCGGCCTCCCAAAGTGGGCCTATTTCACCCCATTTGATAGCCATTTGCGCTTTTAAGTTGCCTCTCTTCCGGGAGACGTAGCTCCGCCTCCTTACATCCGATCGACCCGATTCCAAAGTTTTCCTTGAAAAGTAGAGATCGAGACCTTTCCAACGAGGGGTCGATCAACCCTGTAGCCCCAAAGGCCCCGGCGTGGCGGATAGGTGCGCGCCGGTACTGTCTGCTCCGGTAATATGTGCCCAATCGAAAATCCGAGAGAAGCGTTTTAAAGCCAGAGATCCGCCCTTTCAAAATATACCAGAATTCTGCTTCTCGGACCAGATTTGGAGGAGCTGCGGCCTCCCAAAGTGGGCCTATTTCACCCCATTTGATAGCCATTTGCGCTTTAAAGTTGCCTCTCTTCCGGGAGACATAGCTCCGCCTCCTTACATCCGATCGACCCGATTCCAGTTTCATTGAAAAGTAGAGATCGAGACCTTTTCCAACGAGGGGTCGATCAACCCTGTAGCCCCAAAGGCCCCGGCGTGGCGGGTAGGTGCGCGCCGGTACTGTCTGCTCCGGTAATATGTGCCCAATCGAAAATCCGAGAGAAGCGTTTAAAGCCAGAGATCCGCCCTTTCAAAATATACCAGAATTCTGCTTCTCGGACCTGATTTGGAGGAGCTGCGGCCTCCCAAAGTGGGCCTATTTCACCCCATTTGATAGCCATTTGCGCTTTAAAGTTGCCTCTCTTCCGGGAGACGTAGCTCCGCCTCCTTACAACCGATCGACCCGATTCCAGTTTCGTTGAAAAGTAGAGATCGAGACCTTTCCAACGAGGGGTCGATCAACCTTGTAGCCCCAAAGGCCCCGGCGTGGCGGGTAGGTGCGCGCCGGTACTGTCTGCTCCGGTAATATGCGCCCAATCGAAAATCCGAGAGAAGCATTTTAAAGCTAGAGATCCGCCCTTTCAAAATATACCAGAATTCTGCTTCTCGGACCTGATTTGGAGGAGCTGCGGCCTCCCAAAGTGGGACTATTTCACCCCATTTGATAGCCATTTGCGCTTTTAAGTTGCCTCTCTTCCGGGAGACGTAGCTCCGCCTCCTTACAACCGATCGACCCGATTCCAGTTTCCTTGAAAAGTAGAGATCGAGACCTTTCCAACGAGGGGTCGATCAACCTTGTAGCCCCAAAGGCCCCGGCGTGGCGGGTAGGTGCGCGCCGGTACTGTCTGCTCCGGTAATATGCGCCCAATCGAAAATCAGAGAGAAGCATTTTAAAGCCAGAGATCCGCACTTTCAAAATATACCAGAATTCTGCTTCTCGGACCTGATTTGGAGGAGCTGCGGCCTCCCAAAGTGGGACTATTTCACCCCATTTGATAGCCATTTGCGCTTTTAAGTTGCCTCTCTTCCGGGAGACGTAGCTCCGCCTCCTTACATCCGATCGACCCGATTCCAGTTTCCTTGAAAAGTAGAGATCGAGACCTTTCCAACGAGGGGTCGATCAACCCTGTAGCCCCAAAGGCCCCGGCGTGGCGGGTGGGTGCGCGCCGGTACTGTCTGCTCCGGTAATATGTGCCCAATCGAAAATCCGAGAGAAGCGTTTTAAAGCCAGAGATCCGCCCTTTCAAAATATACCAGAATTCTGCTTCTAGGACCTGATTTGGAGGAGCTGCGGCCTCCCATAGTGGGCCTATTTCACCCCATTTGATAGCCATTTGCGCTTTAAAGTTGCCTCTCTTCCGGGAGACGTAGCTCCGCCTCCTTACATCCGATCGACCCGATTCCAGTTTCCTTGAAAAGTAGAGATCGAGACCTTTCCAACGAGGGGTCGATCAACCCTGTAGCCCCAAAGGCCCCGGCGTGGCGGGTAGGTGCGCGCCGGTACTGTCTGCTCCGGTAATATGTGCCCAATCGAAAATCCGAGAGAAGCGTTTTAAAGCCAGAGATCCGCCCTTTCAAAATATACCAGAATTGTGCTTTTCGGACCTGATTTGGAGGAGCTGCGGCCTCCCAAAGTGGGCCTATTTCACCCCATTTGATAGCCATTTGCGCTTTAAAGTTGCCTCTCTTCCGGGAGACGTAGCTCCGCCTCCTTACATCCGATCGACCCGATTCCAGTTTCCTTGAAAAGTAGAGATCAAAACCTTTCCAACGAGGGGTCGATCAACCCTGTAGCCCCAAAGGCCCCGGCGTGGAGGGTAGGTGCGCGCCGGTACTGTCTGCTCCGGTAATATGTGCCCAATCGAAAATCCGAGAGAAGCGTTTTAATTAAAGCCAGAGATCCGCCCTTTCAAAATATACCAGAATTCTGCTTCTCGGACCTGATTTGGAGGAGCTGCGGCCTCCCAAAGTGGGCCTATTTCACCCCATTTGATAGCCATTTGCGCTTTTAAGTTGCCTCTCTTCCGGGAGACGTAGCTCCGCCTCCTTACATCCGATCGACCCGATTCCAGTTTCCTTGAAAAGTAGAGATCGAGACCTTTCCAACGAGGGGTCGATCAACCCTGTAGCCCCAAAGGCCCCGGCGTGGCGGGTAGGGTGCGCGCCGGTACTGTCTGCTCCGGTAATATGTGCCCAATCGAAAATCCGAGAGAAGCGTTTTAAAGCCAGAGATCCGCCCTTTCAAAATATACCAGAATTCTGCTTCTCGGACCTGATTTGGAGGAGCTGCGGCCTCCCAAAGTGGGCCTATTTCACCCCATTTGATAGCCATTTGCGCTTTTAAGTTGCCTCTCTTCCGGGAGACGTAGCTCCGCCTCCTTACATCCGATCGACCCGATTCCAGTTTCCTTGAAAAGTAGAGATCGAGACCTTTCCAACGAGGGGTCGATCAACCCTGTAGCCCCAAAGGCCCCGGCGTGGCGGGTGGGTGCGCGCCGGTACTGTCTGCTCCGGTAATATGTGCCCAATCGAAAATCCGAGAGAAGCGTTTTAAAGCCAGAGATCCGCCCTTTCAAAATATACCAGAATTCTGCTTCTCGGACCTGATTTGGAGGAGCTGCGGCCTCCCAAAGTGGGCCTATTTCACCCCATTTGATAGCCATTTGCGCTTTTAAGTTGCCTCTCTTCCGGGAGACGTAGCTCCGCCTCCTTACATCCGATCGACCCGATTCCAGTTTCCTTGAAAAGTAGAGATCGAGACCTTTCCAACGAGGGGTCGATCAACCCTGTAGCCCCAAAGGCCCCGGCGTGGCGGGTGGGTGGCTGCGCCGGTACTGTCTGCTCCGGTAATATGTGCCCAATCGAAAATCCGAGAGAAGCGTTTTAAAGCCAGAGATCCGCCCTTTCAAAATATACCAGAATTCTGCTTCTCGGACCTGATTTGGAGGAGCTGCGGCCTCCCAAAGTGGGCCTATTTCACCCCATTTGATAGCCATTTGCGCTTTTAAGTTGCCTCTCTTCCGGGAGACGTAGCTCCGCCTCCTTACATCCGATCGACCCGATTCCAGTTTCCTTGAAAAGTAGAGATCGAGACCTTTCCAACGAGGGGTCGATCAACCCTGTAGCCCCAAAGGCCCCGGCGTGGCGGGTAGGTGCGCGCCGGTACTGTCTGCTCCGGTAATATGTGCCCAATCGAAAATCCGAGAGAAGCGTTTTAAAGCCAGAGATCCGCCCTTTCAAAATATACCAGAATTCTGCTTCTCGGACCTGATTTGGAGGAGCTGCGGCCTCCCAAAGTGGGCCTATGTCACCGCATTTGATAGCCATTTGCGCTTTTAAGTTGCCTCTCTTCCGGGAGACGTAGCTCCGCCTCCTTACATCCGATCGACCCGATTCCAGTTTCCTTGAAAAGTAGAGATCGAGACCTTTCCAACGAGGGGTCGATCAACCCTGTAGCCCCAAAGGCCCCGGCGTGGCGGGTGGGTGCGCGCTGGTACTGTCTGCTCCGGTAATATGCGCCCAATCGAAAATCCGAGAGAAGCGTTTTAAAGCCAGAGATCCGCCCTTTCAAAATATACCAGAATTGTGCTTCTCTGACCTGATTTGGAGGAGCTGCGGCCTCCCAAAGTGGGCCTATTTCACCCCATTTGATAGCCATTTGCGCTTTAAAGTTGCCTCTCTTCCGGGAGACGTAGCTCCGCCTCCTTACATCCGATCGACCCGATTCCAGTTTCCTTGAAAAGTAGAGATCGAGACCTTTCCAACGAGGGGTCGATCAACCCTGTAGCCCCAAAGGCCCCGGCGTGGCGGGTAGGTGCGCGCCGGTACTGTCTGCTCCGGTAATATGTGCCCAATCGAAAATCCGAGAGAAGCGTTTTAAAGCCAGAGATCCGCCCTTTCAAAATATACCAGAATTCTGCTTCTCGGACCTGATTTGGAGGAGCTACGGCCTCCCAAAGTGGGCCTATTTCACCCCATTTGATAGCCATTTGCGCTTTTAAGTTGCCTCTCTTCCGGGAGACGTAGCTCCGCCTCCTTACATCCGATCGACCCGATTCCAGTTTCCTTGAAAAGTAGAGATCGAGACCTTTCCAAAGAGGGGTCGATCAACCTTGTAGCCCCAAAGGCCCCGGCGTGGCGGGTAGGTGCGCGCCGGTACTGTCTGCTCCGGTAATATGCGCCCAATCGAAAATCCGAGAGAAGCGTTTTAAAGCCAGAGATCCGCCCTTTCAAAATATACCAGAATTGTGCTTCTCGGACCTGATTTGGAGGAGCTGCGGCCTCCCAAAGTGGGCCTATTTCACCCCATTTGATAGCCATTTGCGCTTTAAAGTTGCCTCTCTTCCGGGAGACGTAGCTCCGCCTCCTTACATCCGATCGACCCGATTCCAGTTTCCTTGAAAAGTAGAGATCGAGACCTTTCCAACGAGGGGTCGATCAACCCTGTAGCCCCAAAGGCCCCGGCGTGGCGGGTAAGTGCGCGCCGGTACTGTCTGCTCCGGTAATATGTGCCCAATCGAAAATCCGAGAGAAGCGTTTTAAAGCCAGAGATCCGCCCTTTCAAAATATACCAGAAATCTGCTTCTCGGACCTGATTTGGAGGAGCTGCGGCCTCCCAAAGTGGGCCTATTTCACCCCATTTGATAGCCATTTGCGCTTTAAAGTTGCCTCTCTTCTGGGAGACGTAGCTCCGCCTCCTTACATCCGATCGACCCGATTCCAGTTTCCTTGAAAAGTAGAGATCGAGACCTTTCCAAAGAGGGGTCGATCAACCCTGTAGCCCCAAAGGCCCCGGCGTGGCGGGTAGGTGCGCGCCGGTACTGTCTGCTCCGGTAATATGTGCCCAATCGAAAATCCGAGAGAAGTGTTTTAAAGCCAGAGATCCGCCCTTTCAAAATATACCAGAATTCTGCTTCTCGGACCTGATTTGGAGGAGCTGCGGCCTCCCAAAGTGGGCCTATTTCACCCCATTTTATAGCCATTTGCGCTTTTAAGTTGCCTCTCTTCCGGGAGACGTAACTCCGCCTCCTTACATCCGATCGACCCGATTCCAGTTTCCTTGAAAAGTAGAGATCGAGACCTTTCCAACGAGGGGTCGATCAACCCTGTAGCCCCAAAGGCCCCGGCGTGGCGGATAGGTGCGCGCCGGTACTGTCTGCTCCGGTAATATGTGCCCAATCGAAAATCCGAGAGAAGCGTTTTAAAGCCAGAGATCCCCCCTTTCAAAATATACCAGAATTCTGCTTCTCGGACCTGATTTGGAGGAGCTGCGGCCTCCCAAAGTGGGCCTATTTCACCCCATTTGATAGCCATTTGCGCTTTAAAGTTGCCTCTTTTCCGGGAGACATAGCTCCGCCTCCTTACATCCGATCGACCCGATTCCAGTTTCCTTGAAAAGTAGAGATCGAGACCTTGCCAACGAGGGGTCGATCAACCTTGTAGCCCCAAAGGCCCCGGCGTGGCGGGTAGGTGCGCGCCGGTACTGTCTGCTCCGGTAATATGCGCCCAATCGAAAATCCGAGAGAAGCGTTTTAAAGCCAGAGATCCGCCCTTTCAAAATATACCAGAATTCTGCTTCTCGGACCTGATTTGGAGGAGCTGCGGCCTCCCAAAGTGGGCCTATTTCACCCCATTTGATAGCCATTTGCGCTTTTAAGTTGCCTCTCTTCCGGGAGACGTAGCTCCGCCTCCTTACATCCGATCGACCCGATTCCAGTTTCCTTGAAAAAAAGAGATCGAGACCTTTCCAACGAGGGGTCGATCAACCCTGTAGCCCCAAAGGCCCCGGCGTGGCGGGTAGGTGCGCGCCGGTACTGTCTGCTCCGGTAATATGTGCCCAATCGAAAATCCGAGAGAAGCGTTTTAAAGCCAGAGATCCGCCCTTTCAAAATATACCAGAATTCTGCTTCTCGGACCTGATTTGGAGGAGCTGCGGCCTCCCAAAGTGGGCCTATTTCACCCCATTTGATAGCCATTTGCGCTTTAAAGTTGCCTCTCTTCCGGGAGACGTAGCTCCGCCTCCTTACATCCGATCGACCCGATTCCAGTTTCCTTGAAAAGTAGAGATCGAGACCTTTCCAACGAGGGGTCGATCAACCCTGTAGCCCCAAAGGCCCCGGCGTGGCGGGTAGGTGCGCGCCGGTACTGTCTGCTCCGGTAATATGCGCCCAATCGAAAATCCGAGAGAAGCATTTTAAAGCCAAAGATCCGCCCTTTCAAAATATACCAGAATTCTGCTTCTCGGACCTGATTTGGAGGAGCTGCGGCCTCCCAAAGTGGGCCTATTTCACCCCATTTGATAGCCATTTGCGCTTTTAAGTTGCCTCTCTTCCGGGAGACGTAGCTCCGCCTCCTTACATCCGATCGACCCGATTCCAGTTTCCTTGAAAAGTAGAGATCGAGACCTTTCCAACGAGGGGTCGATCAACCTTGTAGCCCCAAAGGCCCCGGCGTGGCGGGTAGGTGCGCGCCGGTACTGTCTGCTCCGGTAATATGCGCCCAATCGAAAATCCGAGAGAAGCGTTTTAAAGCCAGAGATCCGCCCTTTCAAAATATACCAGAATTCTGCTTCTCGGACCTGATTTGGAGGAGCTACGGCCTCCCAAAGTGGGCCTATTTCACCCCATTTGATAGCCATTTGCGCTTTTAAGTTGCCTCTCTCCCGGGAGACGTAGCTCCGCCTCCTTACATCCGATCGACCCGATTCCAGTTTCCTTGAAAAGTAGAGATCGAGACCTTTCCAACGAGGGGTCGATCAACCCTGTAGCCCCAAAGGCCCCGGCGTGGCGGGTGGGTGCGCGCCGGTACTGTCTGCTCCGGTAATATGTGCCCAATCGAAAATCCGAGAGAAGCGTTTTAAAGCCAGAGATCCGCCCTTTCAAAATATACCAGAATTCTGCTTCTAGGACCTGATTTGGAGGAGCTGCGGCCTCCCATAGTGGGCCTATTTCACCCCATTTGATAGCCATTTGCGCTTTAAAGTTGCCTCTCTTCCGGGAGACGTAGCTCCGCCTCCTTACATCCGATCGACCCGATTCCAGTTTCCTTGAAAAGTAGAGATCGAGACCTTTCCAACGAGGGGTCGATCAACCCTGTAGCCCCAAAGGCCCCGGCGTGGCGGGTAGGTGCGCGCCGGTACTGTCTGCTCCGGTAATATGTGCCCAATCGAAAATCCGAGAGAAGCGTTTTAAAGCCAGAGATCCGCCCTTTCAAAATATACCAGAATTGTGCTTTTCGGACCTGATTTGGAGGAGCTGCGGCCTCCCAAAGTGGGCCTATTTCACCCCATTTGATAGCCATTTGCGCTTTAAAGTTGCCTCTCTTCCGGGAGACGTAGCTCCGCCTCCTTACATCCGATCGACCCGATTCCAGTTTCCTTGAAAAGTAGAGATCAAAACCTTTCCAACGAGGGGTCGATCAACCCTGTAGCCCCAAAAGGCCCCGGCGTGGCGGGTAGGTGCGCGCCGGTACTGTCTGCTCCGGTAATATGTGCCCAATCGAAAATCCGAGAGAAGCGTTTTAAAGCCAGAGATCCGCCCTTTCAAAATATACCAGAATTCTGCTTCTCGGACCTGATTTGGAGGAGCTGCGGCCTCCCAAAGTGGGCCTATTTCACCCCATTTGATAGCCATTTGCGCTTTAAAGTTGCCTCTTTTCCGGGAGACATAGCTCCGCCTCCTTACAACCGATCGACCCGATTCCAGTTTCCTTGAAAAGTAGAGATCGAGACCTTTCCAACGAGGGGTCGATCAACCTTGTAGCCCCAAAGGCCCCGGCGTGGCGGGTAGGTGCGCGCCGGTACTGTCTGCTCCGGTAATATGCGCCCAATCGAAAATCAGAGAGAAGCATTTTAAAGCCAGAGATCCGCCCTTTCAAAATATACCAGAATTCTGCTTCTCGGACCTGATTTGGAGGAGCTGCGGCCTCCCAAAGTGGGACTATTTCACCCCATTTGATAGCCATTTGCGCTTTTAAGTTGCCTCTCTTCCGGGAGACGTAGCTCCGCCTCCTTACATCCGATCGACCCGATTCCAGTTTCCTTGAAAAGTAGAGATCGAGACCTTTCCAAAGAGGGGTCAATCAACCCTGTAGCCCCAAAGGCCCCGGCGTGGCGGGTAGGTGCGCGCCGGTACTGTCTGCTCCGGTAATATGCGCCCAATCGAAAATCCGAGAGAAGCGTTTTAAAGCCAGAGATCCGCCCTTTCAAAATATACCAGAATTCTGCTTCTCGGACCTGATTTGGAGGAGCTGCGGCCTCCCAAAGTGGGCCTATTTCACCCCATTTGATAGCCATTTGCGCTTTTAAGTTGCCTCTCTTCCGGGAGACGTAGCTCCGCCTCCTTACATCCGATCGACCCGATTCCAGTTTCCTTGAAAAGTAGAGATCGAGACCTTTCCAACGAGGGGTCGATCAACCTTGTAGCCCCAAAGGCCCCGGCGTGGCGGGTAGGTGCGCGCCGGTACTGTCTGCTCCGGTAATATGCGCCCAATCGAAAATCCGAGAGAAACGTTTTAAAGCCAGAGATCCGCCCTTTCAAAATATACCAGAATTCTGCTTCTCGGACCTGATTTGGAGGAGCTGCGGCCTCCCAAAGTGGGCCTATTTCACCCCATTTGATAGCCATTTGCGCTTTAAAGTTGCCTCTCTTCTGGGAGACGTAGCTCCGCCTCCTTACATCCGATCGACCCGATTCCAGTTTCCTTGAAAAGTAGAGATCGATACCTTTCCAAAGAGGGGTCGATCAACCCTGTAGCCCCAAAGGCCCCGGCGTGGCGGATAGGTGCGCGCCGGTACTGTCTGCTCCGGTAATATGTGCCCAATCGAAAATCCGAGAGAAGCGTTTTAAAGCCAGAGATCCGCCCTTTCAAAATATACCAGAATTCTGCTTCTCGGACCTGATTTGGAGGAGCTGCGGCCTCCCAAAGTGGGCCTATTTCACCCCATTTGATAGCCATTTGCGCTTTTAAGTTGCCTCTCTTCCGGGAGACGTAGCTCCGCCTCCTTACATCCGATCGACCCGATTCCAGTTTCCTTGAAAAGTAGAGATCGAGACCTTTCCAACGAGGGGTCGATCAACCCTGTAGCCCCAAAGGCCCCGGCGTGGCGGATAGGTGTGCGCCGGTACTGTCTGCTCCGGTAATATGTGCCCAATCGAAAATCCGAGAGAAGCGTTTTAAAGCCAGAGATCCCCCCTTTCAAAATATACCAGAATTCTGCTTCTCGGACCTGATTTGGAGGAGCTGCGGCCTCCCAAAGTGGGCCTATTTCACCCCATTTGATAGCCATTTGCGCTTTAAAGTTGCCTCTCTTCCGGGAGACGTAGCTCCGCCTCCTTACATCCGATCGACCCGATTCCAGTTTCCTTGAAAAGTAGAGATCGAGACCTTTCCAACGAGGGGTCGATCAACCCTGTAGCCCCAAAGGCCCCGGCGTGGCGGGTAGGTGCGCGCCGGTACTGTCTGCTCCAGTAATATGTGCCCAATCGAAAATCCGAGAGAAGCGTTTTAAAGCCAGAGATCCGCCCTTTCAAAATATACCAGAATTCTGCTTCTCGGACCAGATTTGGAGGAGCTGCGGCCTCCCAAAGTGGGCCTATTTCACCCCATTTGATAGCCATTTGCGCTTTAAAGTTGCCTCTCTTCCGGGAGACATAGCTCCGCCTCCTTACATCCGATCGACCCGATTCCAGTTTCCTTGAAAAGTAGAGATCGAGACCTTTCCAACGAGGGGTCGATCAACCCTGTAGCCCCAAAGGCCCCGGCGTGGCGGGTAGGTGCGCGCCGGTACTGTCTGCTCCGGTAATATGCGCCCAATCGAAAATCCGAGAGAAGCGTTTTAAAGCCAGAGATCCGCCCTTTCAAAATATACCAGAATTCTGCTTCTCGGACCTGATTTGGAGGAGCTGCGGCCTCCCAAAGTGGGCCTATTTCACCCCATTTGATAGCCATTTGCGCTTTTAAGTTGCCTCTCTTCCGGGAGACGTAGCTCCGCCTCCTTACATCCGATCGACCCGATTCCAGTTTCCTTGAAAAGTAGAGATCGAGACCTTTCCAACGAGGGGTCGATCAACCTTGTAGCCCCAAAGGCCCCGGCGTGGCGGGTAGGTGCGCGCCGGTACTGTCTGCTCCGGTAATATGCGCCCAATCGAAAATCCGAGAGAAGCGTTTTAAAGCCAGAGATCCGCCCTTTCAAAATATACCAGAATTCTGCTTCTCGGACCTGATTTGGAGGAGCTGCGGCCTCCCAAAGTGGGCCTATTTCACCCCATTTGATAGCCATTTGCGCTTTAAAGTTGCCTCTCTTCTGGGAGACGTAGCTCCACCTCCTTACATCCGATCGACCCAATTCCAGTTTCCTTGAAAAGTAGAGATCGAGACCTTTCCAAAGAGGGGTCGATCAACCCTGTAGCCCCAAAGGCCCCGGCGTGGCGGGTAGGTGCGCGCCGGTACTGTCTGCTCCGGTAATATGTGCCCAATCGAAAATCCGAGAGAAGCGTTTTAAAGCCAGAGATCCGCCCTTTCAAAATATACCAGAATTCTGCTTCTCGGACCTGATTTGGAGGAGCTGCGGCCTCCCAAAGTGGGCCTATTTCACCCCATTTGATAGCCATTTGCGCTTTTAAGTTGCCTCTCTTCCGGGAGACGTAGCTCCGCCTCCTTACATCCGATCGACCCGATTCCAGTTTCCTTGAAAAGTAGAGATCGAGACCTTTCCAACGAGGGGTCGATCAACCCTGTAGCCCCAAAGGCCCCGGCGTGGCGGATAGGTGTGCGCCGGTACTGTCTGCTCCGGTAATATGTGCCCAATCGAAAATCCGAGAGAAGCGTTTTAAAGTCAGAGATCCCCCCTTTCAAAATATACCAGAATTCTGCTTCTCGGACCTGATTTGGAGGAGCTGCGGCCTCCCAAAGTGGGCCTATTTCACCCCATTTGATAGCCATTTGCGCTTTAAAGTTGCCTCTCTTCCGGGAGACGTAGCTCCGCCTCCTTACATCCGATCGACCCGATTCCAGTTTCCTTGAAAAGTAGAGATCGAGACCTTTCCAACGAGGGGTCGATCAACCCTGTAGCCCCAAAGGCCCCGGCGTGGCGGGTAGGTGCGCGCCGGTACTGTCTGCTCCAGTAATATGTGCCCAATCGAAAATCCGAGAGAAGCGTTTTAAAGCCAGAGATCCGTCCTTTCAAAATATACCAGAATTCTGCTTCTCGGACCAGATTTGGAGGAGCTGCGGCCTCCCAAAGTGGGCCTATTTCACCCCATTTGATAGCCATTTGCGCTTTAAAGTTGCCTCTCTTCCGGGAGACATAGCTCCGCCTCCTTACATCCGATCGACCCGATTCCAGTTTCCTTGAAAAGTAGAGATCGAGACCTTTCCAACGAGGGGTCGATCAACCCTGTAGCCCCAAAGGCCCCGGCGTGGCGGGTAGGTGCGCGCCGGTACTGTCTGCTCCGGTAATATGTGCCCAATCGAAAATCCGAGAGAAGCGTTTTAAAGCCAGAGATCCGCCCTTTCAAAATATACCAGAATTCTGCTTCTCGGACCTGATTTGGAGGAGCTGCGGCCTCCCAAAGTGGGACTATTTCACCCCATTTGATAGCCATTTGCGCTTTAAAGTTGCCTCTCTTCCGGGAGACGTAGCTCCGCCTCCTTACAACCGATCGACCCGATTCCAGTTTCCTTGAAAAGTAGAGATCGAGACCTTTCCAACGAGGGGTCGATCAACCTTGTAGCCCCAAAGGCCCCGGCGTGGCGGGTAGGTGCGCGCCGGTACTGTCTGCTCCGGTAATATGCGCCCAATCGAAAATCAGAGAGAAGCATTTTAAAGCCAGAGATCCGCACTTTCAAAATATACCAGAATTCTGCTTCTCGGACCTGATTTGGAGGAGCTGCGGCCTCCCAAAGTGGGACTATTTCACCCCATTTGATAGCCATTTGCGCTTTTAAGTTGCCTCTCTTCCGGGAGACGTAGCTCCGCCTCCTTACATCCGATCGACCCGATTCCAGTTTCCTTGAAAAGTAGAGATCGAGACCTTTCCAACGAGGGGTCGATCAACCTTGTAGCCCCAAAGGCCCCGGCGTGGCGGGTAGGTGCGCGCCGGTACTGTCTGCTCCGGTAATATGCGCCCAATCGAAAATCCGAGAGAAGCATTTTAAAGCCAGAGATCCGCCCTTTCAAAATATACCAGAATTCTGCTTCTCGGACCTGATTTGGAGGAGCTGCGGCCTCCCAAAGTGGGACTATTTCACCCCATTTGATAGCCATTTGCGCTTTTAAGTTGCCTCTCTTCCTGGAGACGTAGCTCCGCCTCCTTACATCCGATCGACCCGATTCCAGTTTCCTTGAAAAGTAGAGATCGAGACCTTTCCAACGAGGGGTCGATCAACCTTGTAGCCCCAAAGGCCCCGGCGTGGCGGGTAGGTGCGCGCCGGTACTGTCTGCTCCGGTAATATGCGCCCAATCGAAAATCCGAGAGAAGCGTTTTAAAGCCAGAGATCCGCCCTTTCAAAATATACCAGAATTCTGCTTCTCGGACCTGATTTGGAGGAGCTGCGGCCTCCCAAAGTGGGCCTATTTCACCCCATTTGATAGCCATTTGCGCTTTAAAGTTGCCTCTCTTCCGGGAGACGTAGCTCCGCCTCCTTACATCCGATCGACCCGATTCCAGTTTCCTTGAAAAGTAGAGATCGAGACCTTTCCAACGAGGGGTCGATCAACCTTGTAGCCCCAAAGGCCCAGGCGTGGCAGGTAGGTGCGCGCCGGTACTGTCTGCTCCGGTAATATGCGCCCAATCGAAAATCCGAGAGAAGCGTTTTAAAGCCAGAGATCCGCCCTTTCAAAATATACCAGAATTCTGCTTCTCGGACCTGATTTGGAGGAGCTCCGGCCTCCCAAAGTGGGCCTATTTCACCCCATTTGATAGCCATTTGCGCTTTTAAGTTGCCTCTCTTCCGGGAGACGTAGCTCCGCCTCCTTACATCCGATCGACCCGATTCCAGTTTCCTTGAAAAGTAGAGATCGAGACCTTTCCAACGAGGGGTCGATCAACCCTGTAGCCCCAAAGGCCCCGGCGTGGCGGATAGGTGCGCGCCGGTACTGTCTGCTCCGGTAATATGTGCCCAATCGAAAATCCGAGAGAAGCGTTTTAAAGCCAGAGATCCGTCCTTTCAAAATATACCAGAATTCTGCTTCTCGGACCAGATTTGGAGGAGCTGCGGCCTCCCAAAGTGGGCCTATTTCACCCCATTTGATAGCCATTTGCGCTTTAAAGTTGCCTCTCTTCCGGGAGACATAGCTCCGCCTCCTTACATCCGATCGACCCGATTCCAGTTTCATTAAAAAGTAGAGATCGAGACCTTTCCAACGAGGGGTCGATCAACCCTGTAGCCCCAAAGGCCCCGGCGTGGCGGGTAGGTGCGCGCCGGGTACTGTCTGCTCCGGTAATATGTGCCCAATCGAAAATCCGAGAGAAGCGTTTTAAAGCCAGAGATCCGCCCTTTCAAAATATACCAGAATTCTGCTTCTCGGACCTGATTTGGAGGAGCTGCGGCCTCCCAAAATGGGCCTATTTCACCCCATTTGATAGCCATTTGCGCTTTAAAGTTGCCTCTCTTCCGGGAGACGTAGCTCCGCCTCCTTACAACCGATCGACCCGATTCCAGTTTCCTTGAAAAGTAGAGATCGAGACCTTTCCAACGAGGGGTCGATCAACCTTGTAGCCCCAAAGGCCCCGGCGTGGCGGGTAGGTGCGCGCCGGGTACTGTCTGCTCCGGTAATATGCGCCCAATCGAAAATCCGAGAGAAGCATTTTAAAGCCAGAGATCCGCCCTTTCAAAATATACCAGAATTCTGCTTCTCGGACCTGATTTGGAGGAGCTGCGGCCTCCCAAAGTGGGAATATTTCACCCCATTTGATAGCCATTTGCGCTTTTAAGTTGCCTCTCTTCCGGGAGACGTAGCTCCGCCTCCTTACATCCGATCGACCCGATTCCAGTTTCCTTGAAAAGTAGAGATCGAGACCTTTCCAACGAGGGGTCGATCAACCTTGTAGCCCCAAAGGCCCCGGCGTGGCGGGTAGGTGCGCGCCGGTACTGTCTGCTCCGGTAATATGCGCCCAATCGAAAATCCGAGAGAAGCGTTTTAAAGCCAGAGATCCGCCCTTTCAAAATATACCAGAATTCTGCTTCTCGGACCTGATTTGGAGGAGCTGCGGCCTCCCAAAGTGGGCCTATTTCACCCCATTTGATAGCCATTTGCGCTTTAAAGTTGCCTCTCTTCCGGGAGACGTAGCTCCGCCTCCTTACAACCGATCGAGACCCGATTCCAGTTTCCTTGAAAAGTAGAGATCGAGACCTTTCCAACGAGGGGTCGATCAACCTTGTAGCCCCAAAGGCCCCGGCGTGGCGGGTAGGTGCGCGCCGGTACTGTCTGCTCCGGTAATATGCGCCCAATCGAAAATCAGAGAGAAGCATTTTAAAGCCAGAGATCCGCCCTTTCAAAATATACCAGAATTCTGCTTCTCGGACCTGATTTGGAGGAGCTGCGGCCTCCCAAAGTGGGCCTATTTCACCCCATTTGATAGCCATTTGCGCTTTTAAGTTGCCTCTCTTCCGGGAGATGTAGCTCCGCCTCCTTACATCCGATCGACCCGATTCCAGTTTCCTTGAAAAGTAGAGATCGAGACCTTTCCAACGAGGGGTCGATCAACCTTGTAGCCCCAAAGGCCCAGGCGTGGCAGGTAGGTGCGCGCCGGTACTGTCTGCTCCGGTAATATGCGCCCAATCGAAAATCCGAGAGAAGCGTTTTAAAGACAGAGATCCGCCCTTTCAAAATATACCAGAATTCTGCTTCTCGGACCTGATTTGGAGGAGCTCCGGCCTCCCAAAGTGGGCCTATTTCACCCCATTTGATAGCCATTTGCGCTTTAAAGTTGCCTCTCTTCCGGGAGACGTAGCTCCGCCTCCTTACATCCGATCGACCCGATTCCAGTTTCCTTGAAAAGTAGAGATCGAGACCTTTCCAACGAGGGGTCGATCAACCCTGTAGCCCCAAAGGCCCCGGCGTGGCGGGGTAGGTGCGCGCCGGTACTGTCTGCTCCGGTAATATGCGCCCAATCGAAAATCCGAGAGAAGCGTTTTAAAGCCAGAGATCCGCCCTTTCAAAATATACCAGAATTCTGCTTCTCGGACCTGATTTGGAGGAGCTGCGGCCTCCCAAAGTGGGCCTATTTCACCCCATTTGATAGCCATTTGCGCTTTAAAGTTGCCTCTCTTCCGGGAGACGTAGCTCCGCCTCCTTACAACCGATCGACCCGATTCCAGTTTCCTTGAAAAGTAGAGATCGAGACCTTTCCAATGAGGGGTCGATCAACCTTGTAGCCCCAAAGTCTCCGGCGTGGCGGTTAGGTGCGCGCCGGTACTGTCTGCTCCGGTAATATGCGCCCAATCGAAAATCCGAGAGAAGCATTTTAAAGCCAGAGATCCGCCCTTTCAAAATATACCAGAATTCTGCTTCTCGGACCTGATTTGGAGGAGCTGCGGCCTCCCAAAGTGGGCCTATTTCACCCCATTTGATAGCCATTTGCGCTTTAAAGTTGCCTCTCTTCCGGGAGACGTAGTTCCGCCTCCTTACATCCGATCGACCCGATTCCAGTTTCCTTGAAAAGTAGAGATCGAGACCTTTCCAACGAGGGGGTCGATCAACCTTGTAGCCCCAAAGGCCCCGGCGTGGCGGGTAGGTGCGCGCCGGTACTGTCTGCTCCGGTAATATGCGCCCAATCGAAAATCCGAGAGAAGCATTTTAAAGCCAGAGATCCGCCCTTTCAAAATATACCAGAATTCTGCTTCTCGGACCTGATTTGGAGGAGCTGCGGCCTCCCAAAGTGGGCCTATTTCACCCCATTTGATAGCCATTTGCGCTTTTAAGTTGCCTCTCTTCCGGGAGACGTAGCTCCGCCTCCTTACATCCGATCGACCCGATTCCAGTTTCCTTGAAAAGTAGAGATCGAGACCTTTCCAACGAGGGGTCGATCAACCTTGTAGCCCCAAAGGCCCCGGCGTGGCGGGTAGGTGCGCGCCGGTACTGTCTGCTCCGGTAATATGCGCCCAATCGAAAATCCGAGAGAAGCGTTTTAAAGCCAGAGATCCGCCCTTTCAAAATATACCAGAATTCTGCTTCTCGGACCTGATTTGGAGGAGCTGCGGCCTCCCAAAGTGGGCCTATTTCACCCCATTTGATAGCCATTTGCGCTTTAAAGTTGCCTCTCTTCCGGGAGACGTAGCTCCGCCTCCTTACAACCGATCGACCCGATTCCAGTTTCCTTGAAAAGTAGAGATCGAGACCTTTCCAACGAGGGGTCGATCAACCCTGTAGCCCCAAAGGCCCCGGCGTGGCGGGTAGGTGCGCGCCGGTACTGTCTGCTCCGGTAATATGTGCCCAATCGAAAATCCGAGAGAAGCGTTTTAAAGCCAGAGATCCGCCCTTTCAAAATATACCAGAATTCTGCTTCTCGGACCTGATTTGGAGGAGCTGCGGCCTCCCAAAGTGGGCCTATTTCACCCCATTTGATAGCCATTTGCGCTTTAAAGTTGCCTCTCTTCCGGGAGACGTAGCTCCGCCTCCTTACAACCGATCGACCCGATTCCAGTTTCGTTGAAAAGTAGAGATCGAGACCTTTCCAAGGAGGGGTCGATCAACCTTGTAGCCCCAAAGGCCCCGGCGTGGCGGGGTAGGTGCGCGCCGGTACTGTCTGCTCCGGTAATATGCGCCCAATCGAAAATCCGAGAGAAGCATTTTAAAGCTAGAGATCCGCCCTTTCAAAATATACCAGAATTCTGCTTCTCGGACCTGATTTGGAGGAGCTGCGGCCTCCCAAAGTGGGACTATTTCACCCCATTTGATAGCCATTTGCGCTTTTAAGTTGCCTCTCTTCCGGGAGACGTAGCTCCGCCTCCTTACATCCGATCGACCCGATTCCAGTTTCCTTGAAAAGTAGAGATCGAGACCTTTCCAACGAGGGGTCGATCAACCTTGTAGCCCCAAAGGCCCCGGCGTGGCGGGTAGGTGCGCGCCGGTACTGTCTGCTCCGGTAATATGCGCCCAATCGAAAATCCGAGAGAAGCGTTTTAAAGCACCAGAATTCTGCTTCTCGGACCTGATTTGGAGGAGCTGCGGCCTCCCAAAGTGGGCCTATTTCACCCCATTTGATAGCCCATTTGCGCTTTAAAGTTGCCTCTCTTCCGGGAGACGTAGCTCCGCCTCCTTACAACCGATCGACCCGATTCCAGTTTCCTTGAAAAGTAGAGATCGAGACCTTTCCAACGAGGGGTCGATCAACCTTGTAGCCCCAAAGGCCCCGGCGTGGCGGGTAGGTGCGCGCCGGTACTGTCTGCTCCGGTAATATGCGCCCAATCGAAAATCAGAGAGAAGCATTTTAAAGCCAGAGATCCGCACTTTCAAAATATACCAGAATTCTGCTTCTCGGACCTGATTTGGAGGAGCTGCGGCCTCCCAAAGTGGGACTATTTCACCCCATTTGATAGCCATTTGCGCTTTTAAGTTGCCTCTCTTCCGGGAGACGTAGCTCCGCCTCCTTACATCCGATCGACCCGATTCCAGTTTTCTTGAAAAGTAGAGATCGAGACCTTTCCAACGAGGGGTCGATCAACCTTGTAGCCCCAAAGGCCCCGGCGTGGCGGGGTAGGTGCGCGCCGGTACTGTCTGCTCCGGGTAATATGCGCCCAATCGAAAATCCGAGAGAAGCGTTTAAAGCCAGAGATCCGCCTTTCAAAATATACCAGAATTCTGCTTCTCGGACCTGATTTGGAGGAGCTGCGGCCTCCCAAAGTGGGCCTATTCACCCCATTTGATAGCCATTTGCGCTTTAAAGTTGCCCTCTCTTCCGGGAGACGTAGCTCCGCCTCCTTACAACCGATCGACCCGATTCCAGTTTCCTTGAAAAGTAGAGATCGAGACCTTTCCAACGAGGGGTCGATCAACCTTGTAGCCCCAAAGGCCCCGGCGTGGCGGGTAGGTGCGCGCCGGGTACTGTCTGCTCCGGTAATATGCGCCCAATCGAAAATCCGAGAGAAGCAGTTTTAAAGCAGAGATCCGCCCTTTCAAAATATACCAGAATTCTGCTTCTCGGACCTGATTTGGAGGAGCTGCGGCCTCCCAAAGTGGGCCTATTTCACCCCATTTGATAGCCATTTGCGCTTTTAAGTTGCCTCTCTTCCGGGAGACGTAGCTCCGCCTCCTTACATCCGATCGACCCGATAATAGTTTCCTTGAAAAGTAGAGATCGAGACCTTTCCAACGCAGGGGTCGATCAACCTTGTAGCCCCAAAGGCCCCGGCGTGGCGGGTAGGTGCGCGCCGGTACTGTCTGCTCCGGTAATATGCGCCAATCGAAAATCCGAGAGAAACGTTTTAAAGCCAGAGATCCGCCCTTTCAAAATATACCAGAATTCTGCTTCTCGGACCTGATTTGGAGGAGCTGCGGCCTCCCAAAGTGGGCCTATTTCACCCCATTTGATAGCCATTTGCGCTTTAAAGTTGCCTCTCTTCTGGGAGACGTAGCTCCGCCTCCTTACATCCGATCGACCCGATTCCAGTTTCCTTGAAAAGTAGAGATCGAGACCTTTCCAACGAGGGGTCGATCAACCTTGTAGCCCCAAAGGCCCCGGCGTGGCGGGTAGGTGCGCGCCGGTACTGTCTGCTCCGGTAATATGCGCCCAATCGAAAATCCGAGAGAAGCGTTTTAAAGCCAGAGATCCGCCCTTTCAAAATATACAGAATTCTGCTTCTCGGACCTGATTTGGAGGAGCTGCGGCCTCCCAAAGTGGGCCTATTTCACCCCATTTGATAGCCATTTGCGCTTTAAAGTTGCCTCTCTTCCGGGAGACGTAGCTCGCCTCCTTACATCCGATCGACCCGATTCCAGTTTCCTTGAAAAGTAGAGATCGAGACCTTTCCAACGAGGGGTCGATCACCTTGTAGCCCCAAAGGCCCAGGCGTGGCAGGTAGGTGCGCGCCGGTACTGTCTGCTCCGGTAATATGCGCCCAATCGAAAATCCGAGAGAAGCGTTTAAAGCCAGAGATCCGCCCTTTCAAAATATACCAGAATTCTGCTTCTCGGACCTGATTTGGAGGAGCTCCGGCCTCCCAAAGTGGGCCTATTTCACCCCATTTGATAGCCATTTGCGCTTTTAAGTTGCCTCTCTTCCGGGAGACGTAGCTCCGCCTCCTTACATCCGATCGACCCGATTCAGTTTCCTTGAAAAGTAGAGATCGAGACCTTTCCAACGAGGGGTCGATCAACCCTGTAGCCCCAAAGGCCCCGGCGTGGCGGATAGGTGCGCGCCGGGTACTGTCTGCTCCGGTAATATGTGCCCAATCGAAAATCCGAGAGAAGCGTTTTAAAGCCAGAGATCCGCCCTTTCAAAATATACCAGAATTCTGCTTCTCGGACCAGATTTGGAGGAGCTGCGGCCTCCCAAAGTGGGCCTATTTCACCCCATTTGATAGCCATTTGCGCTTTAAAGTTGCCTCTCTTCCGGGAGACATAGCTCCGCCTCCTTACATCCGATCGACCCGATTCCAGTTTCATTAAAAAGTAGAGATCGAGACCTTTCCAACGAGGGGTCGATCAACCCTGTAGCCCCAAAGGCCCCGGCGTGGCGGGTAGGTGCGCGCCGGTACTGTCTGCTCCGGTAATATGTGCCCAATCGAAATCCGAGAGAAGCGTTTTAAAGCCAGAGATCCGCCCTTTCAAAATATACCAGAATTCTGCTTCTCGGACCTGATTTGGAGGAGCTGCGGCCTCCCAAAATGGGCCTATTTCACCCCATTTGATAGCCATTTGCGCTTTAAAGTTGCCTCTCTTCCGGGAGACGTAGCTCCGCCTCCTTACAACCGATCGACCCGATTCCAGTTTCCTTGAAAAGTAGAGATCGAGACCTTTCCAACGAGGGGTCGATCAACCTTGTAGCCCCAAAGGCCCCGGCGTGGCGGGTAGGTGCGCGCCGGTACTGTCTGCTCCGGTAATATGCGCCCAATCGAAAATCCGAGAGAAGCATTTTAAGCCAGAGATCCGCCCTTTCAAAATATACCAGAATTCTGCTTCTCGGACCTGATTTGGAGGAGCTGCGGCCTCCCAAAGTGGGAATATTTCACCCCATTTGATAGCCATTTGCGCTTTTAAGTTGCCTCTCTTCCGGAGACGTAGCTCCGCCTCCTTACATCCGATCGACCCGATTCCAGTTTCCTTGAAAAGTAGAGATCGAGACCTTTCCAACGAGGGGTCGATCAACCTTGTAGCCCCAAAGGCCCCGGCGTGGCGGGTAGGTGCGCGCCGGTACTGTCTGCTCCGGTAATATGCGCCCAATCGAAAATCCGAGAGAAGCGTTTTAAAGCCAGAGATCCGCCCTTTCAAAATATACCAGAATTCTGCTTCTCGGACCTGATTTGGAGGAGCTGCGGCCTCCCAAAGTGGGCCTATTTCACCCCATTTGATAGCCATTTGCGCTTTAAAGTTGCCTCTCTTCCGGGAGACGTAGCTCCGCCTCCTTACAACCGATCGACCCGATTCCAGTTTCCTTGAAAAGTAGAGATCGAGACCTTTCCAACGAGGGGTCGATCAACCTTGTAGCCCCAAAGGCCCCGGCGTGGCGGGTAGGTGCGCGCCGGTACTGTCTGCTCCGGTAATATGCGCCCAATCGAAAATCAGAGAGAAGCATTTTAAAGCCAGAGATCCGCCCTTTCAAAATATACCAGAATTCTGCTTCTCGGACCTGATTTGGAGGAGCTGCGGCCTCCCAAAGTGGGCCTATTTCACCCCATTTGATAGCCATTTGCGCTTTTAAGTTGCCTCTCTTCCGGGAGATGTAGCTCCGCCTCCTTACATCCGATCGACCCGATTCCAGTTTCCTTGAAAAGTAGAGATCGAGACCTTTCCAACGAGGGGTCGATCAACCTTGTAGCCCCAAAGGCCCAGGCGTGGCAGGTAGGTGCGCGCCGGTACTGTCTGCTCCGGTAATATGCGCCCAATCGAAAATCCGAGAGAAGCGTTTTAAAGCCAGAGATCCGCCCTTTCAAAATATACCAGAATTCTGCTTCTCGGACCTGATTTGGAGGAGCTCCGGCCTCCCAAAGTGGGCCTATTTCACCCCATTTGATAGCCATTTGCGCTTTTAAGTTGCCTCTCTTCCGGGAGACGTAGCTCCGCCTCCTTACATCCGATCGACCCGATTCCAGTTTCCTTGAAAAGTAGAGATCGAGACCTTTCCAACGAGGGGTCGATCAACCCTGTAGCCCCAAAGGCCCCGGCGTGGCGGGTAGGTGCGCGCCGGTACTGTCTGCTCCGGTAATATGCGCCCATCGAAAATCCGAGAGAAGCGTTTTAAAGCCAGAGATCCGCCCTTTCAAAATATACCAGAATTCTGCTTCTCGGACCTGATTTGGAGGAGCTGCGGCCTCCCAAAGTGGGCCTATTTCACCCCATTTGATAGCCATTTGCGCTTTAAAGTTGCCTCTCTTCCGGGAGACGTAGCTCCGCCTCCTTACAACCGATCGACCCGATTCCAGTTTCCTTGAAAAGTAGAGATCGAGACCTTTCCAATGAGGGGTCGATCAACCTTGTAGCCCCAAAGTCTCCGGCGTGGCGGGTAGGTGCGCGCCGGTACTGTCTGCTCCGGTAATATGCGCCCAATCGAAAATCCGAGAGAAGCATTTTTAAAGCCAGAGATCCGCCCTTTCAAAATATACCAGAATTCTGCTTCTCGGACCTGATTTGGAGGAGCTGCGGCCTCCCAAAGTGGGCCTATTTCACCCCATTTGATAGCCATTTGCGCTTTAAAGTGCCTCTCTTCCGGGAGACGTAGTTCCGCCTCCTTACATGCGATCGACCCGATTCCAGTTTCCTTGAAAAGTAGAGATCGAGACCTTTCCAACGAGGGGTCGATCAACCTTGTAGCCCCAAAGGCCCCGGCGTGGCGGGTAGGTGCGCGCCGGGTACTGTCTGCTCCGGTAATATGCGCCCAATCGAAAATCCGAGAGAAGCATTTTAAAGCCAGAGATCCGCCCTTTCAAAATATACCAGAATTCTGCTTCTCGGACCTGATTTGGAGGAGCTGCGGCCTCCCAAAGTGGGCCTATTTCACCCCATTTGATAGCCATTTGCGCTTTTAAGTTGCCTCTCTTCCGGGAGACGTAGCTCCGCCTCCTTACATCCGATCGACCCGATTCCAGTTTCCTTGAAAAGTAGAGATCGAGACCTTTCCAACGAGGGGTCGATCAACCTTGTAGCCCCAAAGGCCCCGGCGTGGCGGGTAGGTGCGCGCCGGTACTGTCTGCTCCGGTAATATGTGCCCAATCGAAAATCCGAGAGAAGCGTTTTAAAGCCAGAGATCCGCCCTTTCAAAATATACCAGAATTCTGCTTCTCGGACCTGATTTGGAGGAGCTGCGGCCTCCCAAAATGGGCCTATTTCACCCCATTTGATAGCCATTTGCGCTTTAAAGTTGCCTCTCTTCCGGGAGACGTAGCTCCGCCTCCTTACAACCGATCGACCCGATTCCAGTTTCCTTGAAAAGTAGAGATCGAGACCTTTCCAACGAGGGGTCGATCAACCTTGTAGCCCCAAAGGCCCCGGCGTGGCGGGTAGGTGCGCGCCGGTACTGTCTGCTCCGGTAATATGCGCCCAATCGAAAATCCGAGAGAAGCATTTTAAAGCCAGAGATCCGCCCTTTCAAAATATACCAGAATTCTGCTTCTCGGACCTGATTTGGAGGAGCTGCGGCCTCCCAAAGTGGGAATATTTCACCCCATTTGATAGCCATTTGCGCTTTTAAGTTGCCTCTCTTCCGGGAGACGTAGCTCCGCCTCCTTACATCCGATCGACCCGATTCCAGTTTCCTTGAAAAGTAGAGATCGAGACCTTTCCAACGAGGGGTCGATCAACCTTGTAGCCCCAAAGGCCCCGGCGTGGCGGGTAGGTGCGCGCCGGTACTGTCTGCTCCGGTAATATGCGCCCAATCGAAAATCCGAGAGAAGCGTTTTAAAGCCAGAGATCCGCCCTTTCAAAATATACCAGAATTCTGCTTCTCGGACCTGATTTGGAGGAGCTGCGGCCTCCCAAAGTGGGCCTATTTCACCCCATTTGATAGCCATTTGCGCTTTAAAGTTGCCTCTCTTCCGGGAGACGTAGCTCCGCCTCCTTACAACCGATCGACCCGATTCCAGTTTCCTTGAAAAGTAGAGATCGAGACCTTTCCAACGAGGGGTCGATCAACCTTGTAGCCCCAAAGGCCCCGGCGTGGCGGGTAGGTGCGCGCCGGTACTGTCTGCTCCGGTAATATGCGCCCAATCGAAAATCAGAGAGAAGCATTTTAAAGCCAGAGATCCGCCCTTTCAAAATATACCAGAATTCTGCTTCTCGGACCTGATTTGGAGGAGCTGCGGCCTCCCAAAGTGGGCCTATTTCACCCCATTTGATAGCCATTTGCGCTTTTAAGTTGCCTCTCTTCCGGGAGATGTAGCTCCGCCTCCTTACATCCGATCGACCCGATCCAGTTTCCTTGAAAAGTAGAGATCGAGACCTTTCCAACGAGGGGTCGATCAACCTTGTAGCCCCAAAGGCCCAGGCGTGGCAGGTAGGTGCGCGCCAGGTACTGTCTGCTCCGGTAATATGCGCCCCAATCGAAAATCCGAGAGAAGCGTTTTAAAGCCAGAGATCCGCCCTTTCAAAATATACCAGAATTCTGCTTCTCGGACCTGATTTGGAGGAGCTCCGGCCTCCCAAAGTGGGCCTATTTCACCCCATTTGATAGCCATTTGCGCTTTTAAGTTGCCTCTCTTCCGGGAGACGTAGCTCCGCCTCCTTACATCCGATCGACCCGATTCCAGTTTCCTTGAAAAGTAGAGATCGAGACCTTTCCAACGAGGGGTCGATCACCCTGTAGCCCCAAAGGCCCCGGCGTGGCGGGTAGGTGCGCGCCGGTACTGTCCTGCTCCGGTAATATGCGCCCAATCGAAAATCCGAGAGAAGCGTTTTAAAGCCAGAGATCCGCCCTTTCAAATATACCAGAATTCTGCTTCTCGGACCTGATTTGGAGGAGCTGCGGCCTCCCAAAGTGGGCCTATTTCACCCCATTTGATAGCCATTTGCGCTTTAAAGTTGCCTCTCTTCCGGGAGACGTAGCTCCGCCTCCTTACAACCGATCGACCCGATTCCAGTTTCCTTGAAAAGTAGAGATCGAGACCTTTCCAATGAGGGGTCGATCAACCTTGTAGCCCCAAAGTCTCCGGCGTGGCGGGTAGGTGCGCGCCGGTACTGTCTGCTCCGGTAATATGCGCCCAATCGAAAATCCGAGAGAAGCATTTTAAAGCCAGAGATCCGCCCTTTCAAAATATACCAGAATTCTGCTTCTCGGACCTGATTTGGAGGAGCTGCGGCCTCCCAAAGTGGGCCTATTTCACCCCATTTGATAGCCATTTGCGCTTTAAAGTTGCCTCTCTTCCGGGAGACGTAGTTCCGCCTCCTTACATGCGATCGACCCGATTCCAGTTTCCTTGAAAAGTAGAGATCGAGACCTTTCCAACGAGGGGTCGATCAACCTTGTAGCCCCAAAGGCCCCGGCGTGGCGGGTAGGTTGCGCGCCGGTACTGTCTGCTCCGGTAATATGCGCCCAATCGAAAATCCGAGAGAAGCATTTTAAAGCAGAGATCCGCCCTTTCAAAATATACCAGAATTCTGCTTCTCGGACCTGATTTGGAGGAGCTGCGGCCTCCCAAAGTGGGCCTATTTCACCCCATTTGATAGCCATTTGCGCTTTTAAGTTGCCTCTCTTCCGGGAGACGTAGCTCCGCCTCCTTACATCCGATCGACCCGATTCCAGTTTCCTTGAAAAGTAGAGATCGAGACCTTTCCAACGAGGGGTCGATCAACCTTGTAGCCCCAAAGGCCCCGGCGTGGCGGGTAGGTGCGCGCCGGTACTGTCTGCTCCGGTAATATGCGCCCAATCGAAAATCCGAGAGAAGCGTTTTAAAGCCAGAGATCCGCCCTTTCAAATATACCAGAATTCTGCTTCTCGGACCTGATTTGGAGGAGCTGCGGCCTCCCAAAGTGGGCCTATTTCACCCCATTTGATAGCCATTTGCGCTTTAAAGTTGCCTCTCTTCCGGGAGACGTAGCTCCGCCTCCTTACAACCGATCGACCCGATTCCAGTTTCCTTGAAAGTAGAGATCGAGACCTTTCCAACGAGGGTCGATCAACCCTGTAGCCCCAAAGGCCCCGGCGTGGCGGGTAGGTGCGCGCGCGGTACTGTCTGCTCCGGTAATATGTGCCCAATCGAAAATCGAGAGAAGCGTTTTAAAGCCAGAGATCCACCCTTTCAAAATATACCAGAATTCTGCTTCTCGGACCTGATTTGGAGGAGCTGCGGCCTCCCAAAGTGGGCCTATTTCACCCCATTTGATAGCCATTTGCGCTTTAAAGTTGCCTCTCTTCGGAGACGTAGCTCCGCCTCCTTACAACCGATCGACCCGATTCCCAGTTTCGTTGAAAAGTAGAGATCGAGACCTTTCCAAGGAGGGGTCGATCAACCTTGTAGCCCCAAAGGCCCCGGCGTGGCGGGTAGGTGCGCGCCTTTACTGTCTGCTCCGGTAATATGCGCCCAATCAAAAATCCGAGAGAAGCATTTTAAAGCTAGAGATCCGCCCTTTCAAAATATACCAGAATTCTGCTTCTCGGACCTGATTTGGAGGAGCTGCGGCCTCCCAAAGTGGGACTATTTTCACCCCATTTGATAGCCATTTGCGCTTTTAAGTTGCCTCTCTTCCGGGAGACGTAGCTCCGCCTCCTTACATCCGATCGACCCGATTCAGTTTCCTTGAAAAGTAGAGATCGAGACCTTTTCCAACGAGGGGTCGATCAACCTTGTAGCCCCAAAGGCCCCGGCGTGGCGGGTAGGTGCGCGCCGGTACTGTCTGCTCGGTAATATGCGCCCAATCGAAAATCCGAGAGAAGCGTTTTAAAGCCAGAGATCCGCCCTTTCAAAATATACCAGAATTCTGCTTCTCGGACCTGATTTGGAGGAGCTGCGGCCTCCCAAAGTGGGCCTATTTCACCCATTTGATAGCCATTTGCGCTTTAAAGTTGCCTCTCTTCCGGGAGACGTAGCTCCGCCTCCTTACAACCGATCGACCCGATTCCAGTTTCCTTGAAAAAGTAGAGATCGAGACCTTTCCAACGAGGGGTCGATCAACCTTGTAGCCCCAAAGGCCCCGGCGTGGCGGGTAGGTGCGCGCCGGTACTGTCTGCTCCGGTAATATGCGCCCAATCGAAAATCAGAGAGAAGCATTTAAAGCCAGAGATCCGCACTTTCAAATATACCAGAATTCTGCTTCTCGGACCTGATTTGGAGGAGCTGCGGCCTCCCAAAGTGGGACTATTTCACCCCATTTGATAGCCATTTGCGCTTTTAAGTTGCCTCTCTTCCGGGAGACGTAGCTCCGCCTCCTTACATCCGATCGACCCGATTCCAGTTTTCTTGAAAAGTAGAGATCGAGACCTTTCCAACGAGGGGTCGATCAACCTTGTAGCCCCAAAGGCCCCGGCGTGGCGGGTAGGTGCGCGCCGGTACTGTCTGCTCCGGTAATATGCGCCCAATCGAAAATCCGAGAGAAGCGTTTTAAAGCCAGAGATCCGCCCTTTCAAAATATACCAGAATTCTGCTTCTCGGACCTGATTTGGAGGAGCTGCGGCCTCCCAAAGTGGGCCTATTTCACCCCATTTGATAGCCATTTGCGCTTTAAAGTTGCCTCTCTTCCGGGAGACGTAGCTCCGCCTCCTTACAACCGATCGACCCGATTCCAGTTTCCTTGAAAAGTAGAGATCGAGACCTTTCCAACGAGGGGTCGATCAACCTTGTAGCCCCAAAGGCCCCGGCGTGGCGGGTAGGTGCGCGCCGGGTACTGTCTGCTCCGGTAATATGCGCCCAATCGAAAATCCGAGAGAAGCGTTTTAAAGCCAGAGATCCGCCCTTTCAAAATATACCAGAATTCTGCTTCTCGGACCTGATTTGGAGGAGCTGCGGCCTCCCAAAGTGGGCCTATTTCACCCCATTTGATAGCCATTTGCGCTTTTAAGTTGCCTCTCTTCCGGGAGACGTAGCTCCGCCTCCTTACATCCGATCGACCCGATAATAGTTTCCTTGAAAAGTAGAGATCGAGACCTTTCCAACGAGGGGTCGATCAACCTTGTAGCCCCAAAGGCCCCGGCGTGGCGGGTAGGTGCGCGCCGGTACTGTCTGCTCCGGTAATATGCGCCCAATCGAAAATCCGAGAGAAACGTTTTAAAGCCAGAGATCCGCCCTTTCAAAATATACCAGAATTCTGCTTCTCGGACCTGATTTGGAGGAGCTGCGGCCTCCCAAAGTGGGCCTATTTCACCCCATTTGATAGCCATTTGCGCTTTAAAGTTGCCTCTCTTCTGGAGACGTAGCTCCGCCTCCTTACATCCGATCGACCCGA